>NC_044922.1:2886355-3046998 GCF_003576645.1 Ipomoea triloba
CCCCCCCCCCCCCAAAAAAAAAAAAAAAAACTGGAGAAGTTATTGAGGAAGGGAACAAATTATTTTCATTATTTTGTTTTTGCTTTTTTTTTTTAATTTTAACTGATTAATTGAGTAAAAGAGATGAAATGTTATAGGGAGTCAAAAGACAACCGAAAGAAAACCAAAAGAAAAAGTTAAAAAAAATAATCATGCTTTTACGTAGCGTTTTACGCAAGTAATTCTAAAATTACATCATTAACATTTAATACTTTAAGTAATCATTACAAACCATACATTACTGGCATGCAATTGTACAAAGTCTTAATAGGAGTAAATCAAGCATTAAAGCAAAATTTCACTCTACAATTAGCATATAACTTTTTTTTAAAGGACAATTATCATTATCATATAACTTAAGGATGAAAAATGTAATTTTTTATTTTTTAATCTTTAAAATTGTGATGCAAAATTTGTAGTTTTACTATAAAAATTGTACTCAAGATCTCTAATTTTAGTTAAAACAATTATATTACAATTGTTTGTAGCTTAAAAAAATGCTAACGATCAGATCTCGAGTATAATTTCCGAGTTTTTACCCATTTTGGTCCCTTGACTATTGCCTTTTCTCAATTTTACATTTTGACTTTTAATTTCACCTAATGTGGTCCCCTGACTTTAAAAAATTACCCTATTTTGGTCCTCCGTTAGGTTGGCGTGAAGCAAACGTTAAATGTGAGGGTACTTCTATCATTTTGCTTGATTGGCGCCTTCGAATACCTGCCTTGACCGAGTAAACCCAAGTAATCCCCAAATTAAGAACATAATCGAAACAAAAAACCCTAATTTCAGAAATTGGCGACGAAGGCAGTGAACAATTGGCGAGGAATTCATGGTGATTCGAAGGGCTGGGAGTGCGAACTTGCCAATATATGGTACGCAATAGCTTTTTACTTTGTTTGTTCTGCTTTTGTGTCTTCGTTTGTTGAAGGTCAGCGTATGCGTGTCTGTGTATTGTTGTGTTTTGTATGTTGTTCAGTTTGTGTCTTTTATAGGGTCAAGTAAACAGGGGACCACTGAGTATTTGTTGTGAGCATATGTATTAGAAAACTGTGCTATGTGTTTGCTTTTTACTTTGTTTTTTCTGCTTTAGCTTTTGGAGGGGACCACTAGACACAATTTCAGCATTCTTTTGTTTTTTTTTTCTGTCTGTCACAACTGATGGGGTCCATATGAGCAGAAAGCATGTGGTTTTACACTGCACCTTGTGTAAACAAAGAGGACACAATAGTAGAAAATGCCCTCTAAAACCTGTAAGTGTTTTCAAATTGTTTTAGCTAATAGCACATGCTTATTTACATGTATTTGAGTCCTTTATATTGTTTCCAGAGAAACCTTCAGCCACAAAGGAATAGGACACAGGCCATTCCAATACCAATAGAAGAACTGGTTGATGTAAGTTATGCATTTCATTGCAGTACACTTACCTTATACCCTTGCCACTGCTGACTTGTCTGACCTATACAAAAAAAAATGAAATTAAATAGATTCCAATTGAAGATGTAAGTTCAGAAGTTGTTGCAACTGATTTGAATGTTGAGGTTGAGTCATTGCATAATGAGGATGAGGCTTTGCACAATGAGGTACATGTTTTTTTTAAGGTACATGATTGTTTATTTATTAATTTTTGTTCTCTGTTTTCAAAAGGTCACTGAATCTGCACAAGAAGAGATACTGATGCCTGATGAGGAAGAAATGTCATTACCTACACAAGAAGATACACCATTACCTACACAAGAAGACTTACCATTACCTACACAACCTCACTTTGAAGATGATGAAGGCCATAACAGTGTTGAACAAGGTCATGGTGTCCAGACAAGCTTTGCTGTAAATCCCTCTCCCAGAATGCCTAAGACACTTGGTCTAACAAAGAAAAGGAAGCCTGTTGCTCAGGGAGTGCAGAGAAAATATAGGACAAGGTCTTCAATGACTTATAAAGGCAAATCTGGAAATGCTAAACAACCAATTGAAATTGATTAAGGGCTTAAATTGTTGAAATATTTTGCTAGATGTTTTCAAGTTGACTGCTTTTTGATATTTCACCATGATTGAGATGTAATTTGCTACAGTTAATGGTGGTAAATATTTTGGTAGATGTTGACATGAACATTATGAATGTCTTTTGGATACTTTAGTATCAATGGTGGTAAATCTGTGGTGTAATGCAGTTGTAATCCAATACAATTGCAGTTTATATAATCTGTGATGTAATGCAACTGTAATGAACAGTATTTTGGATACCTCAGTTTATGAATGTATAATTTTTTCCAGTTTACCATTGCTTTATTTTTCCAGTGAGTATTATTGTGGTGTAATAAACCAGTGCACTTTTACAGTAGCAATAAAACATATATTCATTCATAAAACAGTGCCAGTTTACACACTTTCATTCTTAAAGTAGTGCAATATTACAATAACTAAGACTACATCATGCTAAAGATAGTTTAACACTATGAGTACCAATTTCATATGTGTTAAAGTACAAATAAAACAAACTAGATGCTAAAATAATAAGCACAAACCACTTAATCCTACACCTAAAGCCTCCTACTTTTGCACAATTACAAGTTCTTGGGAGGACACCACCAGAGGAGGACACCACCAATGCTTTCAATCTCTCAATTTCCTCATCTTTTCTATTCATACTTCTTAATAAGCCAGGGATTATCTTCTTCGAACGGGCACACATGGGAGGATCAAACCATTCCTTGAATCCACATTTGACACCATCCTATCAACAAATTCAAGAATTCTCACAAAGAAGGTCCAATTGAAAAAATTTCCAAAATACAAAATAAGGGAATTGCTCCTTACACAAACCCAAAACCTACGACCTGGATTTTCGCTACTCCAAGACGTTTGAATGCTCCATTCACTGCCACAATTGCAAATTCGCGTCGGGATTGCATCTCCGTAATGGTACCTTTGCCTTGGCGATGATGATGATGATGAACAAGAAAGCTTAGTGCTTTGCCTCCATTGTGTTGACATTGTAACAAATTTTGGCAAATTATAGGAAGAAGAAAGCAAACAAAGCTAGGGTTTTTGGTGAGCAGCTGCGGATTGCCTCCACTGGAATGAATATGGCTATACGCTCGGTCAAGGCAGGTATTCGAAGGCGCCAATCAAGCAAAATGACAGAAGTACCCTCACATTTAACGTTTGCTTCACGCCCAACCTAACGGAGGACCAAAATAGGGTAATTTTTTAAAGTCAGGGGACCACATTAGGTGAAATTAAAAGTCAAAATGTAATATTGAGAAAAGGCAATAGTCAAGGGACCAAAATGGGTAAAAACTCTATAATTTCCATATGGAGAATAGCACACATACAACTTAAATTTACTAGAAATTGGATCCTAAAGGACCTAAACCAATGTCTTGAACTATATATATAGAATTTGCCTAGAGAATACAATGGTCAACAAAAAAAAAAAAAATATGAGTAATATTATATGAATTTTCATTTTTCACTCTACTTTTTTTTTTCATACGATATGTCATGCTTTAATTGATTAATAAAATGAGTAGATCATGACTTTTGTTCATTGTTTTTTCTTCATCTAATAAAAATCCAACAATTGGTGCGTGTTATACTCCATGGAGTACACTTACCATTTTCTTGACTAAGTTTCAGCATGACTTCCCGCTTCAAGTGCGACAACATTGAATTTATGTGTGAATGTGTCTCGTGCCATTAATAATATGGAATGTGCGCTAAGGCAATGAACTTTCGAGTTTAGACCGTGGCATTAGCTAACGAATAACACTACGATTGAGATAATTGAGTTGTGGTCTCCCCTCCCCCGCCACACGCGCGTGCACACACACACATATATATATTGCTAATGATCGTGGTCTAGTGACACAAAGTAGCTCTCACAAATGAGAGGTCATGGGTTCTAGTCCCCGTAGTTTCAGTAGGTTGTGAAAATAATTATAAACATATACTACATTATAACGAAGTCAATAGTACTATATATATATATATAAACCGTTTTAAAACTATAACGCTATATGATATGATATTTTTTCATAATATAGATTTATGTTTGTATGTTATTGCTAAAATATCTATGTATAAATATACGAAGAAGTAGAAGGAAAAAAAGAAGAAGATATATTTGCTACTGCATCAATATTCTTCCTTTACAAGACAGAGAAGCATAGGGGGTGACCCCAGCCCAGGTGGTAAGAGAGATCCGCCTACAATTGAGAGGTCGTAGGTTCGAACCTCAAACCCTTGGATTGGGGTTTGAGTCGGTCAGTTACCCGGCTAGGGTCACAGGGTGAGGAATAAACCTCATTAAAATAAAAAAAAAAGACAGAGAAGCATATGTTGCAAATCTGCTGATTTTTTGGTCTACATAAAGTTGACATATTATGTGATGAGCCATTATATTGTCCATTGAATTGAATCCTTCCAACAACAAAAAGACACATCTCCAATAGGGAATTAGGGATGATGACAACTACAGTTCTCACTCTGATCATCATATTTAAGTTTTGATTATATTGAAATTTACTTTAGAAGTTTTTTGCATCATTCTTTCCCATTCTTTACATATTTTTATTAGAAATGAAAAAGCTAATGAGCTGAGCCGAACAGAAAAACGACCCTAGCCGTTTTCAAATACGTTACAAAATATGTAACTCAACCCATTTAGTGGTGAGTTAGCAAGTTAAACGGCCGAACTCGTTAACTTATTTAAAATTTAATAAATATATGTCTAAAAAAGTAAAAAAGTACTACTAATTTTTGTATGATTATAATATTTAAAACTTTGACCTCAAAATCAATAAACAACACTCAGTCCAATTCATAAATTGCACAAATATACACTTTGTATACACTTAAAAAAATTACTATATAGTCAACGAATAAATTACTTATTGACCCAGTTTGGTAATATAGTTAGCTTATTAGTCAATTTGCTTTATTTGACAATTATGAAATATTTGACTTGGTTAAACACCTAATATAAGTGTTTGATTAATTCGATTTTTTTGTAATAGTTTATTGCTCCAAAATGCTAAAATTCAAAATGCAAAGCAGTTTTTTTGATCAGCTTTTTAGGAAAGTCATTTTACATGTAATCCGCTATCAACTAATTTATCAAACATCTTTCTACAATCAGCTATTGGGGGTGTTTGGTTATTGGCTTATAAGCCAAATTTCAGCTTATTTGACCAAGTTTAGCTGTTTGACCAACCAATAAGCTATTTTGAAGTGTTTGGTAAATTGCTTATTGGCTTTGACTTATTGGGCCAATAAGCTGAAAATTGAAAACCTAATGAATGTAACTTTTTATATTAGCTTGTTGGGAACAATGGGTATATTGACTATTTTATCCTTTAAAATCAATGTGATTTACTTTTAAATGGTGGTTTGTTTGTTATTTTATAATAATAATAATAATAATAATAATAATAACAACAACAACAACAACAAACAGGCGATGGGTTTGTTATTTTTAATAATAATAATAATAATAATAGAAAATAAATACGTAATAAAAATTGTTTTAGAATACTCGTATAATTTAATAAGAGTTAAATAAACAAAAATAATTAACTTATACCCTTAAAAAAAGTATAGATGATATCCAAATTTTATAATTATTTATTAATAAGAGTTTATCTTCTTGTTATATTTAAAGGTTGAAATAATACAATACACACATACCCTTAAATGTCATTTTACATTCAATCAGCTACTAGTAAACAACTAATTTACCAAACAATTTTTTATAACCAGCTAATACAACCAGCTGGTCAAACCAGTTAACGTAACCAGCCATCAACTACTAATTAAACCAACCAGCTATTAGCCGTTTGCCAAACACCCCCAATGCTATCAACTAGTCAAACTCACTAACTCAATCAGCCGACGGCTATTTACCAAACACTCCACAAATATATATAACATAAAATATTTTATCCAAATATAAATATAAGGTCTTCGAAGGTTCTTATTTCCATCCCGCACCCTATCTCAATTGTTTTCATCCCTTCCATTCAAAGATTAAAGAGAACTCATAGTCTCGTAATGGAAGCTAATAAACTTATTTGATTGCTTCTCGCGCCATTTTAATTAGTTACTTCATTTTAGAATATTCTGAAAACTGTTACAAGCTTCGAGCGCTCCCACATACAAATATTTGATGGTGCGCCCAAGCTGTTCGTCGGAAATCCTGAACCAAGCTTTTTCTCCAAGTGAATACTGTTGAGCGCTGAGGAAGCTTCGAGAGGTTAGATATTTCCAGTTGTGTTGATTATTGAAGTGCTTTTTGATTTGAGTGGTTGATTGATGATATTACATTTGGAATCTGTGTTACAATTATACTCTGGATTATGCTGGACATAAGCTGATGGTTGCTGCATGATGTTTTTTCTAATTCGGATCTTAATTGGTTCTACTACTATGTGGCTATTGAGTGCGAAGCATTCTCTATTGCATGTTTTTCTTTCGTTTGGATATAAAGTCGGGAACACTGGAATCCTGCCTGATTAATGCGCCGGCTTCTCTTTTGAAATTAGGAAAAAGAGATAGCATTAGCATCCCTACATCATTTCGTTAAAATTCTCTAACAAGCTATTGCATATGGATCTTGACTTGTAAAACTGGCATATAGTAATCTTTGGAACTTTTTATGGTGATTCTTAGGAGATGGTTAGGGGCAGTTTCAAGGACGAAATTTATGAGTGTGGAATATTGATGATTGTGAACCTATAAATTTTTTGTTTCTAGGGTGTCATTAAGTGGTTTTAAGATAGTGAATTTTGTAATTGAGTATAAGACCAATGTAAAATTGGTGTAAACGACTCTGTTGAAACTGAAGCCTCTTCAGTTTGAAATTCTCCTCCATCATCCACTCCCCATTTCCTCCTAAGATCATCCTTTATCGATTCCCCTAAAAAAATTACATATTGAAATTTTAATTAGTGTGCTTGAACTGTGAAAGTGGTTTTCTTTCTTTGTTTAATATTTTGGGCACCCTCTATGAATTGAATATTACCAATAACGTCGAAAAACCTAAAGCATAATGTTGAAGACATCAATGTATTTTATCGTATAAACATATTGCAGCATATATTTTTTTTCTCAATTATTTATCTTGCAATTGTTTCTAAGTTAAAGTTTTCAACCATTTCACATCAGCACCCTCCTGCCTTGTGATTTAAAGAAGCTAATTTGTAAAAAACAAGAGGGTTTAAATTGTTATGCTCTAAAATCTGAAGGGCATTGATAAAATTATTCTTAGGCATTGATGGGCATTTCAAGAACCCAATCGACTTAGAAAGAGGAAGACAATGCTAACGAAATTGAGGTTTAGCCTCTTTACTCCACAGCACTCCTCACTCATTCACTCCCCAATTCCTCCATTTCATGTCTCTTTCACAACCCCTCTCTCTCTCCATGTTGCCACTTTCAAAACCTCTAATGCTTCACCGCTCTCTGAAACTACCCACTTTGCCCAAAATGACCTGTTCATGCCGCCTGGAGTTGACCCAGAAGATATTACCCCGGAAATGATTCTACCTCGCTCTAATATAGTCATTGGACCCTATGCCGGAGAATCCAAGGTTAACACAGTGGAGTTTGTGAAGAGTAGCAGTCGGGTGAAGGACTGTCCTAAGGACCATCGACCTGAGTTTGCTGTGGTGGGTAGGTCCAATGTTGGCAAATCCTCTCTCATTAATGCTTTGGTTCGAAAGAAAGAGGTTGCACTTACATCTAAGAAGCCAGGTGTTTTCTATTTTTCCTTTTATTTTTTTTATTTTTTTATTTTTTATTTGATGAAATTCTGTTAGTAAACTACTGAATTGAATTTTAGCTTTGAGTTATGGTAGATTTTGATTATACCGTGTGATTGTGTAGGGAAGACTCGGCTGATTAATCACTTCTTGGTGAACAAAAGCTGGTATATTGTTGATTTGCCTGGCTATGGGTATGTTTGTTTAATCCCTCTTTTTGTTTGAACTTCTTCTAATGATGTATGTTCAATGTTGGTTATCATTTTTTGTTTGATAGACTAACTAGTGAACAAATGTTTCTCATCTTTCTACACTTATATATTTTGAGCAAACATTGGGCCATAATTGCAGTAAATATGAACTTGTCTGGCATTATTAATAGATAGGAGTTCCATCTGTTACTAAAATAGGGTTTTCGGAAGTGATAAAGTAAGTGATTTCCATTTGAAAGTTATGAATGTTGTTTATTAAGAAGTTAATAGCTGGTTGTTGTAGACCAAGTGGCACCATGGCAAATTCAATTCAACTCAACCATGTCTGATTGTGTTGATTAATAGGCTCTGTTTTTAAAATTCATAACAACGGAGGTATTCACTAAAGAGTTGAATTCCAAAACTTCACATTTTTAATACTGTCTAGCCCTTTAAAGATCACTTCTTCTTGTCAAACCAGTTAAACTGCAATACTGCATGGAGAAACATTGCTGTTAAGAGTCCAAGTTTGACCACGAGATATCATTTATACCACCCTTACAGTGCTGTTTGGTTTCTTTCTCTGCTGTCTGCTCTAATTGCCTTTGTCTCCTTGTATAAGTCTCGTAATTGCATTATGCTATGTTTGCAAGGCCAAGGCAACACTCCAATCCTTCATCACCTTGAATTATACCTCTTACCATTTTCCATCCTCTCACCAGCACTACTATCCATTATTCAGGACTAATTTTCTTGGTGGTTAAATTGGGGCTTTGTATCTCATATAGCTTTTATTTGTTTGCAGTTTTGCAAATGCCCCAGAAGCCGCTAAAATGGACTGGTTCTCATTCACTAAAGGCTACTTCTTAAATCGAGAAACTTTGGTTTCAGTTCTGCTTTTGGTAGATGCAAGTGTACCTCCTCAGAAGATTGACCTCGACTGTGCTAATTGGCTTGGACGTAGTAAAGTATGCAGCTAGTATATAACTCTGTTCTCTTGTTATTAGTATTCCCGTCATTTATATCATCCCATCTCTCTTTGTTTCAGATACCAATGACTTTTGTCTTCACAAAGTGCGACAAGATGAAAGGGGGTAAAACCAAACCCGATGAGAACATCAGAGAGTTCCAAGAATTGATCAGACAAAACTACAAACACATTCCTCCATGGATATTGACAAGCAGTGTCACTGGTCTGGGAAGAGATGGACTTCTTTTGCACATGTCTCAATTGAGGAACTATTGGGACAGTGATTCACCAGACTAAATGATTTTTCCGAGGTATTGCCATGGACCTTAAACAACTTTCATTTTATATTATGTTTGTTGAAGATTTTCTGCTTTAGGGTATATTGTACTTGTGAAGCTTGCTGGTAGAAGCTTGATATAATGAATAGTCAAAGCATTTTCATAGATTGAAAACATTTGATTTGATTTTTCTCGAGTTAAGTAATAAAAAATACGGTGAAAAGTAGACGGATACCTAATATGACTCTTTAATATATCACTGTTTTTTAATAATTTTAATAAATTATCGATTTGACAAAACAGAAAGTAAAAAAGCACAAACCATTAATATTTGTTATACAACAACTGACAAAGTCCACATCCTTTTAACTAAACAACGACTAAATGGATAAAATGAAGTGGATATGTGAAATACAGAAAGCATACGACGCTGATTACTGTTGTAATGACATATAAAGCAACAGGTTTCTGTTGATGACATGTTTTAATAGTGACATATCTCTTTCTTTGTCTTCTCTACATGGGATTTTTAATCAATAATTTACGTCACGTAATTTAATTTATACTCTTGAAATTCATTAGTCGTTAATTTTTTAACCCATCACAGAAGCGCAAATAAAAATCTAATCTTCCAAGGGATGCCTTGAGGAGTTCAAAAAAGTACAACTGCATTTACTTCAATTTTTTAGTTTCTCGTTCTCTAACGTTTTTATTTTTTATTTTCTATTTTAAAATTGAAGAAATGTACAAGTAAAATATTTTGTAGTTTTGTGAGTGTATGCGACACCTTTCGACTCAAATGGTAACATCAAAATGTTTCTAATTAATTGAATTTCATTAAAAGTAAGTATAATTTTGCATGATATATTTTACATAGTAATATTATTTGGGAAAAAAGTGCATTTTGGTCCATCAAATTGTTTTCAAGTTATAAATTAAATTTAGTCATTCTCTTTCAATTTTTACAAATATAGTCTTCTAATTGTTAAACAAGTTGTAAACTTAGTCCATTAACTAACTAGTTAGAGAATAAAATTGTAAAAATTGAAAGAGAGTGATTAAATTTGTTTAAACCTTAAAAATAGAGAATAAATTAGAATTTATAAATAAATATGATTGTGTAAAACCTTATATACAAATCGAGCTTGAAATCTCAATTAATTAAGAGACTAAATTTACAACTACTTTAACAATTAAAGGACAAGATTTGTAAAAACTGAATGAGACGGATTAAATTTGTATAAATAGTTCACAAACCACATAAAAAAAAATCACACTAAGAAGACTATGTTCAATGGGCTTGATCAAGAGAATGTTGGCAAGAATCAAACTCATAATCTTTGAGTACGAGGGTTATGTTTCACCCATCAATCACCTCGGCCTTTCAGAGTTTTGGGATTAGTTCTTCATTTTCACCATCTCGATGGTAAATTAAAGTCTCATTAATTAAAAAGAGTCAAAGTTTTGATCAATTAATTTTCAACCTTTAATTTACATCAACTTTAATTAGGTTTTTCCTCAATGTTAGCCATCTTTAGTTTTGGTCAAAATGTACTTATTTGATTTCATAACACATATATTAATGTAGTTTTTTACAGCTTGATTACACATGAATTGATGAACTTCATTATATATAATATATAAATAATAATAATAATAATAATAATAATTATTATTATTATATTATTATTATTATTAGTATTATTATTATTATTTTCTATTGGCGGTTGGTGATTTTTTTTTTTATTTTTTATTTCTTTCACTTGAAGACATGCATTCTGTAGATATGAAAGAAAAAACTCGTTTTTAACATTTTAACCTTCCAGATTAAGACTTCACCGGCAAAATAGAATGATGTATCCTTGCTAGGTACATGCATTCTCCCATATCTTTAATGTTGTACTCTATATATGTCTATATTCATCCTAATTATTACGGAGTATATGTTAATTAATATTATATAATTTTAAGTAACTTTTTTTTTTTGAATACAATTTTAAGTAACTTTAGTATTGCTATAAACGTGAAGAGAAATGATGTTTTTCCATTCTAATTATACGTCATAATATTAGTTTCTTAATGTAATAATAGAGCTATCTTTATATTCATGAGTTGGATAATCTACATTAATTTTAAAAAATTCACTTAATAATCAGATTTAAAAATGAGTTAATCGAGTAATATAATGGCACAAAAGAAGTAAATATTATGAAACAAATTTTGAACGAGAATCTATAATACTCAAACATGAATTATAATATAATTTGGATTACAATCACGTTATATGTTCTGGTTTTATTTATTTTTAAATTAATAGTATCTCTTTAACTAAATAACTCATGGTAGTCAAAGACCTTGTGGTCAAGCGGCACCCGGTGTATACTCTCATGTGGAAGGGAGTGGATTTGAGCCTTAGTTGAGGCATTTGTTGACTCTTTGTGCTTCAGTAGGTTAATAAATATAATATAATACGGAGTAATTTTTTCCTTGTTTTAAACCTCATAAATAATGACATAATGTCAAGTAGGGAAGTAAGCAGCACTCTGCACGAGATATAAAAATTAGAATGAGAAATTTCTTTCTTTTCTTCCTTCTTCTTTTTTTTTTTCCTTCAAATTTCTATATAGAAGGGGATACCCGAAGTAAACGAATGCAAGAGACTGTTAAGGGTTTCTTTTAATTAGGCCATTGAATTGGTGGTATACATTTGTGCATGTAGAAGATTGACAATATACTTCAAATATATGGTTAGTAATTGAGAATTTTTTAATAGAAAAATGAAAGCGCTCTACATACTTCAATTATTAACAATCTAAGTCTTCTATGTAACCATTTTATTTTAATTTACTCGTAATACACGTGTGACTTGCACATCCTATCGGTGGCTCAACATTCAACAATCGCATACATGTTCCCATTAGGTTAGTCAATGAACATGAAACCACTGGGTTCTTTCGAAAGGCGACACTATTGAGTTTCCGGCCACTTCCTAAAAGTAATTTATCCTCTTCTTGATGAAAAGAGAAAAGAAAAAAAAAACAAATATATTATACTTTGATTTTCATATAATTTCTATATTTTGAACAAAAAACATCTTTTAAATGCAAGTTGGTCCCTGCCCTAGGTCAACATTTTTGGCTGAAATAACTTTTATTTCTGTCTTTTTTTGTCAACACACCTTCCAATTCATCACAATCATCAAGTAGTGTTAAATTACCAAATAACAATAATAATAATAAATTGCAAGTTGAGCTTTAGTGTTTGCTGTTTCAAAGAAAACAACAAGTTTTTGAATCTTAGCATATGCCCTAATGCAGGCTTCTTGCTTCCTTGGCTATGGCGATATATATGATTATTATAAGAGCTTCAATTCATAATTTTATCCTCTCCGTCGCTGTCACCAGGCCATTTTGACAAGGAAAAGTTGTATCAATATTGGAATAAACAACCATTTCTTTTTCCCCTTTTCTAAGTTATAACCTAACACTTGCTTTAATTAATACATCTTATCTTTATTAATTATAGTGTTAAAATAATAAGAGATTTGGTACTTGTAATTTTCGACACTCGATAATCACATTAAGCTCCAATTAACTTAAAATACATCTGCCAAACCTTAAACCACAACTTATTGGTAGATCAGAGTTCATCTTCAAATTCTTTTACTACATGCATCAGAGATGAAGTTCGGACAAGAGTTTTGTCTCAAAATATTTATTGTCTTAATGTAAGTAATACTTGTATAAATACTATCATATCACTGATTATAATTTTGTTATCATTAACTCTCAGCGTAAGATAATAAGTTACGTTCAACAACTTAGAATGAAGTTAGAGATAAAATTTAAAGTTCATTATGGCTTTAGGTAAGTTACACTACCTACACCACCCAATTTCTTTCATTTATATATTATAACTTTAATCCATTTATTGCAATACCAAAAAAGTTCATTTGGAGAATTTAATTGACATTAAAAAAAGGCAAATTAATAAATGGAAAACAAGGAAAGAAGGTGGAAAAATCTAGGAATTTGAAGAGGGATTGAAATTACAAAAACGGTGTCGTTTGATCCTTTAATTTAAGTCTATATATTCTCCATCCTCTTTTCCCTTCACTGTCTTGTGGAGAAACTCTCTTCACAATGAAGGTTCTATCTTGGCTGTCGTCGACATGCTCCTCTTCCGCTTTCGCCACCGCGTCCTCCGCCGCAAACCGCCCCAATCCGCCGCCGGAGACCAATGCTCCGTCACCGGGGCTCGACACAAGCAGCTACTCCGACAGCTCTCCTTCTCTCTCCCAAGAAACGAGCTCGAGCATAAGTAGCCTTCAGAGCAACGCCTCTCTCCTCACTCTCCCCTCCGTCCCTTCCCTGCAAAACCTCTCGCCGGAAACCTTAAGCCTCGCCGTGACTGTCCACTGCGTCTCCTCGCTCAACCCCAGCCCCGCCGCGCAGGTTAGCTCCCTCGCCGTCCATAACCGCCTCTTATACGCCGCCTCGGGGAACGAAATCAATGTTTTCGAAACCGAAAACTATACTCTCATAGATACGTTCAACAACACCAAAGGCGCGTCGTCCGGTTCCGTGAAATCCGTTTGTTTTAGTAACGGCAAAATCCTGACCGCTCATCAGGACCGCAAAATCCGCGTCTGGAGATTCGCCAGTGATAACCGTCACAAGCTCATCGCGACTCTCCCTACTGTGGAGGACCGTTTACGGAACGTTATATTCCCTAGCAGCTACGTTAACGTCCGGCGACACAAGAAGAAGCTCTGGATCGAACACCACGACGCCGTTTCCGGACTCGCGACGTCGGAGAATTTCGTGTGCTCGGTTTCCTGGGACAGGAGTTTGAAGATTTGGACGGGGCCGGGTTTTAGATGCGCCGAGTCGGTGAGAGCTCATGACGACGCGATAAACGCCGTCGTATTATCCAAAGACGGCACGATCTTCACCGGCTCAGCCGACCGGAGAATTAATGTTTGGGGGAAGCCTTTCGGCGGGAAGAAGCACGGCTTGGTAGCGACTCTGGAGAAGCACAAATCGGCGGTGAACGCGCTGGCGTTGAACTCCGACGGATCGGTCCTGTTTTCCGGCGCCTGCGATCGGTCGATTCTGGTGTGGGAGAGAGAAGACAGTGCGAACTACATGGTGGTGACGGGGGCGTTAAGGGGACACTCGAAGGCCATTCTGTGCTTGATCAACGTCTCTGATTTGTTGTTCAGCGGGTCGGCCGATCGGACGGTGAGGATATGGCAGCGGGGCTTCGGCGGCCAGTATTGCTGCTTGACGGTCCTCGACGGGCACGAAAAGCCGGTGAGGTCGTTAACGGCGCTGACGGACGGCGGAGATTCCGGCGGAAATATTAAGGTGTTTAGTGGAAGCTTTGACGGAGAGATCAAGGTGTGGCAGGTTTTGATATCATCAAATAACTAAATGATTGGAGGATTTAAAGAAAATATTTCTTGTAAAATTTGTTTCCCCATTTTTTAGAATGCATTAATTCATCTTTTGATAAGAACAGCAAATATCTAAAGCTCTAAAATAATGATATTTGGTGACACGGGATTGGTATTTTTAGTGCAATTTCTTTCTCTTGTATAATTTGTAAATTATTATATATTTAAGTGGTCAAACAGGTCCGACCTTCCCGACCATCTTCTATTCGACTGATAAACTTATATCTCATGACAACCCGTCTGAAATCTTATGGCACGTGGTCTGCCAAGCGCCGTTGGGTTGTCAGAAATCTTATGGCATGTGGTCTGCCAAGCGCCGTTCCCGAACCACTCTTTGTGCATGTGCAACATGTGTGTACCATGTCGCTCTCTCGGCATGTGTTCCCCTTCTCCCTCTATGAATACCGCATTTATGGCAATGGGAGGGACTTTTGATTCTTTCTACCTACCCCATATCAGCTCGGGGTGTCCGGTCATCATGCAACCCCGAGCTTAAATACTTGAACTCACGAGTCGAGTAGACAAGGATCGCACTATGATCCAACCCTAACATTTGTACTGTAAAACTTGGCGTATTTACGACGTCAGTAAATGTATGAACCAAAATTACATGAACCTAGACCAACATACTCCCATAACATCATATACAAGTAGACGGTGAATACCCTTCAGAAGCCTCGTTCCTCAATTACATACAATCTAAAATCATACGTCCTCAATAAGATATTGAATTGCTTTTTGACTGCTTTAATGATTTGACTTGGTCAAAACGTTAAAAACATTATTTGATTAACAAATAACGGTTTGAAGGCAAACTGTCAAACTTTACAAACGCTGCAAGCATTTGGCTTATCACCAATTGCCAAACAAGATCAATCCCATTTGCATAAATATTAGCTTCTGGGCCAACATGACATAAAGAAGTAAAGAACAATACAAGTTGCTATTAAGAATACCCCTAATAACCTATTGGACACAACATTTGAGACACTGCACGGAGCTTGGTTGAAGATGGAAGAATTGAATAGCAGCTGACAACTAAAAATGCAGTGGCCTGCCCAGTAGTATTTCTCCTGCTACTGCTACTGCTACTGCTACAGTGCCACTACAATAAGTCAACGCTGACAATATAAGCTTATAAAATGGATGGGCAATCACATGAAGTTGCGTGATAACTTATTTTAATAAATAAATATTTGTGTTAATCGCAAACTTTATGATGGATTATTCATGATCCAAGAATATGTACCCAAATTTGACCTTTATAATAATATAATAATAATAATAATCATCCTATAAACAATCCCATTTAACACGCACTACAATGGACTCCTCGATCGTTGTTTTGGCCATTATTGCGTCCACAGTATTAGGATTTTGGAGGCCACCAACCCTATATTAACAAGGCTTTTTCCCCTTGAATTTTGACAGAATAGCACCCAATCCAAAACTTAATTAGCTCATGAGTTGGTTACATTAGTGAGTCAGGTACACGTTAGTCCTATTCATTCCACATCACAAATAGTTAAAGGAGGTAACAGAGGTACTTGCACTTGCAGAACACCAAATGAGACAGCACCGTACCATAGATTTCCGATTGAAGCATCACCTGAGGCTTATATGAGGATGCAAAGTTTTAAGGGGCCGGGCCAGGAATAATAACATAGTAATAAAAATATTAATGATATGGATTAGAATATGTAATTCTCAACATTATTAATGACATACCATATATGCATACTTAATACAATATAATTATAGAACTAATATAAATGTATCTTTAAATTATTAATTTACTAGTGTGGGTTGTTAATTATATTAGTGATTACTTAATCCACACTTCAGTATCTAACCTTTGTGTTAATGAGAAATGTTAAAGCTGTGCAGGTCGCCAAGCATTGTTTATTAATCCGCTCATGCTCCCCTACGCGAAAAGTCCCTCACTGTGAGAGGTTGCTCCCGCATTATTGCCAGTGAGACTCGATCTCGAGTCATTATTCTCAAATTTTATTTTTGTGACCAATTGAGTTACCTATGTGGGCAGTTTTTTAACTTTAAAAAGAAGTGTACGTGGATAGATGGAATAATTAAGAGTGAAAGAATGAAGAGGGTTTGGCATTTTAACTTTTAATACTGATGATTAGATCATAACTTCACAGCTCAGATACGTAAAGAATATGTTCCATTTACCTTTTTTCTTTTTTGGTTTAACGAAACTACATGAATAATATTGAATATACATACATGTATATATTTCGTTACAATAAATTAGTATAAAAGTATTATGCTTAGGAAGTCAAATGATCATAATAATTGTTCACTTATAACTTAACACTATTCAATAAATTGAAAAATGTGTTTCGTCTCAAACAATTAATTTTTTTTATGTATCTCACATAATACATAGACGTAGTTTTAGCTTAAGTTATCTCGTCGTTGTAAAGTGTGGAGTGCAATTCTTATATTTGCAATCTTGATCATATGATAAAAATTATTTATTATGTAGATATAAATTTCTATTTTTTATTACTTAATTCTTTCTTCGAAATTAGAAGTTTTGACATCGATTGAGTGCGCGTCGACCTAATTAAACAATTCTGATTCAAATGAAACGCTTAATGTTATATATAGTCAAATTTTTTATTTTTTATTTTTTATATTTGTGTAGTAACTGACATTATAAATATAGACGTCACCATGTAATTATTGTGTATTAAAGATCAAACAAAAAGGAACAATTTTTTTTTTGGTATCCGAAGAACAAAAAGATGGATTGGTGTGTATGTTGTTGTTATAAGATAAACGGAAACGATACTTTCCTATAGGTTTCAAAGTTGCAATGTGGTTTGTAAAGCGTATATAAAAGATAAGAAGAAGATGGAGAAGGGCCTGAAAATTGAAGGATGTGTTTCGTGTCAATTAAAAATTTAACTTTTGAATTTGTGGCATGTACGTATCAGTATGCCAAAAGTTCTAATTAATAGCGATAACGCAACTTATTTCTTTATATTTACGTAGCAATTAGCATCAATTTTTAGATAACAAATGCTAAATTAATCTTTTCAGGACTCTGCCTAACAATTCAGTCTCAATTAAAGTTTTTTTTTTTTTTTTTTTTTCTTTTTTGCAAAAGTCTCAATTAAAGTTATAATATATGCTCAACACTAGGAATTAAAAAAATTGCAACTTGACAATGCAAGTTGACTGTAATGTGGTGGAAATGATGCAGGTGTGACGGAGTTGCCTGCAAATCTTGTTATCTTAACACATCATATCTATCTATCTATCTGTATATCTATGGTGGTGCTCTTCTTTATGCAATAGATCCATTTTCGTGGCCATCATGCAATCCACTGACATGGCCATCCTCCATCTCATCTCCTCTTTTAGCATCCTGCGCTTTAATTGGCACATGTAATTACCCAATCCACTTCAATTTGCAGCTTTTCTCAGTCTCCTTAATTCATGTTTGTTAAAATCTTTCTCACTATTTTGAATCACTAATTGAGTTATATAGGTTTCAACCACTCCGTAACCCCTTTCAAAACTATTCAAAAATATTATTTAAAGGTATATATGTACGGGATAAACTCTTCACCCACTAGATATCGAGGTTATTTACCAATATATAGTCACTATCCGAGAGTGTGTACCATCCAGCAGGTAAACTCTTCACTGCCATTATATTGTCACTCCTTTCGGGATTATCCAACAACAGTTACTACTTGAGGGAGTCTATTGAGTAAACTCTAGACAGGTGAAGAGATAAATCATACTAGAAAGATCTCGAGTAACACGCCCAGTCAAAAAATTGTTGACAAGAATCAATTCAAATTAAACTCATGATTTTTAGTTACGTAATTATGTTTCACTCACTTGGTCACGTAAAAAATATTAGATGATGAAATTTCTAAGTATTTTGTTTGGAGGATTTAAAGTTGTGTCAACCAACATTGGCCATGCTGATGATACTGATATGCCATTATTAATTCGTTGAAAAAGTGGACATTGAAACCAACATTTATGGTTCTTGTACACAACCTAATCTTAAAACTAATATTTTCTGTCCATATAGCTTTCTCCGACATTAATTAAGTCATGAAGTGAAGTGATTGATTGAGAACATGATTTAATTAATTAATCTATGCTCATTGTCTTTTATAAGTAACTCAAACTCATAGATCATGCATGACGTGGTTTCTCTTGTATTTACTCCATCTCCACTGTACTGTCTGTCTTTATCATAAAGATGAGTCAATATTCATGAACGAATGCATTTTATAAATTTTACAAAATATAATCACAAAAATAATATTACAAATCTATAGAATCATTTATTATTGGTTGGGTACTTTGTCTTGACATTAAACTAAATAAATGTTAACATGAAAATACGAATAGCCTAACATGAAAGTCCAATTGCTGAAGGTCTCAGTGCGTTGATTGAGAGACATATGAATATGGGTAAGTTGCATGGGATTCGTGTGTCAAGAGGAGCTCCCCCAATATCACATTTACTTTTCGCGGATGACTGTTTTCTTTTCCTTCGGGCTAATATTCAGGAAAGTGAATGCATGAAAGATATTCTTGATACATACTCTAAAGCTTCGGGACAGCAGATTAACTATGACAAATCAGCAATCTGTTTTAGTGCAAACACGCCTCAATCAGCTCGACATGAGGTAACCGAAATTCTCGGAGTGACTGAAGGGGATACCGCAGGGAAGTATTTAGGCCTTCCTTCTCTCGTTGGGAAGAAGAAGACACATATCCTGGGCTTTCTGAAGGACAAAATTCTTGCCAAGATCTGAAGCTGGAATGCCAGGTTCCTCTCGCGTGCTGGCCGAGAGGTCCTTTTAAAGAATGTTATACAAGCAATGCCGGCCTATGCGATGATGGTTTTTCTTTTGCCAATGGGGTTGTGTAAGGATATTGAGATTTTGATGAATGAATACTGGTGGACAGGCTCGGTGGGCAATGGTAAGGGACTACGGTGGAAATCTTGGGGTGGTTTAACGACTCCAAAAGCTGCAGGAGGGATGGGCTTCCGCAAGCTAAGAGAGATGAATTTGGCTCTCTTAGGTAAACAAGCTTGGCGTTTGGTCACCAAACCGACGTCACTAGTTGCAAGAGTTTACAAAGCACGTTACTATCCTAAATGCTCTTTTTTTGATGCAGTTGAAGGAGGAAACCCGTCATATATATGGAAAGGCTTGCTAGAGGTTCAAAATGTCCTACGCTTAGGGTGTCGTCGGAGCATTGGAAACGGGCTAGACACGAAAATAGGGTCACATGCGTGGCTCCCAACCGATGAAGATCCATATGTTCATTCGCAATTAAGTAATGACGTGAAAGAGGCACCGGTTGCGACATTATTTAATGAGCAAGGTACGGGATGGAATATAACTCATATACTGAATGTCTTTAATGAACGTGATGCAAAGTTGATTTTGAATATCCCTATTACCCTTCGTAAGCCCCCAGATTCATGGTACTGGTATTGGGATCAGAAGGGCGATTATACTGTTAAGTCCTGTTATAGACGGATTGTTGGTATGATGCATGATGACCACCCTTGGTCGAGGTTGTGGAACTTAGATGTGCCGCCAAAAGTAAAATTATTTTGCTGGCAATTGGCCTCCTCTTATTTGCCTACCAGAGATGCATTAGCTTTTAAACACATACATTGTTCACTTATTTGCCATATGTGCAGGAGAGAAGATGAAAGTGCTTCTCACATTTTTGCTAGATGTGCTGAGGTTCTTAAAATTTGGAATGCTATTGGGCTACCAGGTACTAGTACAAACCATGGTAATAATGTTATTGAGTGGTTTTTTGGGTATCTCAATGTCTTGACTGGTGAACTACTTGCTAAATTTGTCATGGCCTGTTGGGCTATATGGTGCAGCAGGAATGATAGTGTATGGAAGGGGGTACCTTATGACATGCATGCGTTGTTGAGGAGGGCACTTACGTTTTGGTCGAATTGGCAGCAAGCAAACTCTCAGGTTTCCACTAACATGAGAGTTGTTGGTAATGATGTTTGGGTTCGGCCAGCACGAGGACGAATTAAGCTTAACACGGATGCGGCAATTGATACAACAAATAATGCTATGGGTTTGGGATGGATTCTACGTGATGATGAAGGCAATTTTTTGGCTACAAAAAATGTTAGGATCACTGGTTCCAACACAGTTAGAGAGGCTGAAGCGATTTGTTTGAGAGAGGCTTTAAGTTGGTTAAAGGATACTGGTATGGGTGCTGCAGATGTGGAGATGGATTCCCAGTTAGTTTTTCATGCTATTTCCTATACTTCTTTTTATTCTACTTTTGGTCTTTTAGTAGATGATATTAAAGAATTGGCATCGTCAATTAATGATGTTGAATTCCGTTTTGTTAAACGATTTGCGAATTGTGTCGCCCACACTGTTGCTAGGGAGGCCCTTTCTATGTCAGGTTGTGGAGAATGGTTTGACATTCCTCCTATTTTCCTTGTAAACTGTCTTTCTCGTGATTTAATGCATTAAGTTTTTATTCTCAAAAAAAAAATATATTATTTGTGTATTGAATGTACATTATATAAAATAATGTACTTTTCCTTAATACAACATAATTTTTTAATATAGTAAAAGTACATTATTTGTGTACTGAATATACATTATTTGATAGTATGGTTCACACAACTACGTGGATCATGGTCCACACAATAATAATTGCACGTACAATTGTTGGATAATTTATAGTGACAAACAATTATCTACCGCAATTAATTCCCATATGTTTTTTTTTTTTTTGAGAAATTCCCATATGTTTTAGTTTGTTTACTTATTTATATAATATATAATATAAATTATTATAATTAATTAATGGTGAAACTCAAAAATCTAATCACCATATGCTAATTTATTGAATAATAATACTCCGTATAATCTATGCCAATTCATGATGAATATATGATTATACATTGTATAATACGGAGTAATTAAATTTATAAAAATTGAAAGAGATAAATCCGATTTATAATCCAGAACAATCAATTTATTAAAATATACTATCACATTATCTCACTTAAATGCATATTTGATCATAAACAACAGAAGGAAAAACCAAGAAAAAAAAATCAGATGCACTACTATTGCATCATTGGCAGTTTGGCACATTCTTTATTTTGCATGTATATAATAAGATGGACGGCCATCCAGTTCGCCCTTGGCTAGATCAGAGCGTTTAATTCTCATACTCATCAAGGCAGCAACTATACATGAAGAACTTCTCCATGGTTCGCCCGCACTCCACACAAGCCACCGTCTCCGGGTAGTGCCCCACCGCCGCCGGCACCACCATGCGGGTGCAGTGGTGCTTAGTGTACAGCCCACGGAGCTGTTTATCCAGAGCAGGAATAAACGCATTCACATCTCTCACTTCATGTTTCCAGCTATCATAATTGTTCAACACTTTGACCACATTGCTGCCTTCCCCTTTGGTCATTTCACCCAACCCTCTGCTAAACACCGCCCAGCCTCGATTGCTGCCGTCGTAGCTGAGGATGGCTTTCACTTGCTGCAGAATGGGGTCCCTGCTCTCTTCAGGGATAATGTAAGTTGTGGAATCATCTTTCATTGCCAGAGTTTTTTCCCCTTTGAGGAACCACATGCTCTCTAGCCTCTCCCAGAAGAACCAAATCATGGTTGGGTCTTGAAGGATGCTGCTCAGCCCCTCCTCCTGTATCATTGCGCAGTTCCTTTTGATCCTTTCTTTCACGCTCATCTTTCCCACATATAGCATTTCTAGAGGGATCCGTGCTTGTTGTGCCACATACCTTGTCCTCTTTGTGAAGTTCCTAATCCATTCCATGTCTTCTCCTCCATATAAGCATATGTACTTCTCATCATTAAGCTATATCATATGCATATACAATAATCCCATTTATATTAGTAAATATACATCAACAAAAATATATCACGGATCAGGCCAGGTCCACATTGCATTGTGAATCTGGTCCAAAACGACATTCAACTATGTATATGCAGTTAATTAATTAATTAACTTATTATGACTGTAGGTACATAATCTGAATGTTTTGGGACCTGGTTAATGTCATAACATACAATTGAATCAATGTATATGTATGCTTACCCAAGTGAAGAGGTTTTGGTCAATGGAGTCAGCTAACAATGCCATGCTCCAATTTGTTTCATTCCACAGAGATTCTTCCTTCAATTTGTTGAAGGGGAATGCAACACTTCCCCAAATCATAAACATAGGCAATGCATTGATGTTTGTTAGCTTTCCTTGGGGATCCACAACAGCAAGCAGAGGTTTGTGGGTGAAACCCCATACTTCCTTCACATACCCATACACTGCTTCATCAATCTTAGAAGGGTGAGACACTGAATACCATGGCATGCTATCTTTCACTACCTTGAATTGCTCCTCCTTAGCCACTGTCCATGGTGATCTCCTGTCCACAATTGGAAGCCACACAATCTCGAATTGACTCTCTAGCCTGCTTGGATCTTGCTTTGCGTCAACATACATATGGCGCAGCAAAGTGATGACTTCATTAGGGATTTCCAATTCTGATACCAATAGGAACACATACTTCCTCCTCAAGATCTCAAGTCCATGCTGATAATAAATTAAAGGTCAGAAATCTACAACTTAAGCTAAATTAAACAAGATCATCACTCTAATTTAGTAATTATTAAATAAAATGAAACCTTTTTTGTTTCAAGTCCTGTTCCGTGGACGATCGGAGTTGGGTCATTTTCACCGCATGTGATGAGCTCTGTCGAGTACTTGTTATCAGTATGTGTCCTAGCCAGGGTTTCTTCAAGTATTTTTCGTTTGATTGTGTGCTTTATCTTGCCTGCATTGCAACAATGCCAAAACAAATATTAAGATACATTTTGCTTGGCAAATCTGATCTTATTATATACATATACATACCTATTTCTTGGGTAGATTTTTGCATTTCCTTTTGTAGATCACCATGTATGTAACCAAGCTTGTGAGTCAAGGTGGATATCTCCAACTCCTCTTCAGTTGAGGAGTAGTAACTGAAACATTATATTATACACACAACAAAATATAACATCATCATCAAAAATCATGTAATTAATACCAGCCAAATTGGTCAAAACTGTTGACTTGGTAATTTGATAAAAATGTACACGTACTCTCGTCCAACAGCCAACACGTTTTGGATAACCAGAGAACAAGTAATAGCAGCTTTCACAACATAATACGCCGCCTTTGCTATAACATTCTCGTGCTCCACCGTCACAGGCGACAAAGATTCAGCAAGCTCCTTGTACAAGTTAACCTTGTACTTCACCTTAAGTGTTTTCTCCTCCGAGGCGGACTGTTTGAACGCAATCATGTCGTGAGTAACCTCGAGCATTTTGTCGGCCAGCTTGGCGACTTCCTGGAACTTAGAACTCACCGCTCTCGACGATTCAGAGGTCTCCATGAGGTCCGGAATTTGCTTGATGGTGGCCACCGACTTTGCGAGTGGGTCGGTGGGGTAGAGGCGGACTTCTAGGCTGAACTCGCCGTATTGCTGCGCGAAGGCGGTGAAGGCAATCACCGCCTTTGCGTCCCACCAGAAGTTTGCTAGCAGCTTCAGGACTGATAAAGTGGTGGTGTGTGCATCTCTTTGGTTTGAATATCCACCAATTATCTTTAACATTTCCATGCAATTAATTAAGTATTGTGAGTTTGCAATGTAAACACTTAAATTAAATTAAATAGGATTTTAAAGCTAATTAAATTAATTAGTTGCCAGCAAAATCTGGTCCCACATTCTGGCGGTCCATTTAGGTGGAGGACTAGTGCCTGGTGTCTATATATAATAGGGTACATGAAACTCTCACATTGCGGTTATTAAAGCTTATTATGTGCTCTTGTTTATAATCTGAACCAGTGAGTTATAGTGCGGACAAATTAATTAGGTAATTACCTCGGTGGATGTTCTGTGTACTGGGTAGGCAAGGGCTTCAATGGCTTCATTAAGGCCAGAATGGACAACCTTCTCTTCCAAGATTGCATCTAGGCGTGCCGGTTGAGTTTGAACACTCTATATATGATTTGTTTAAAAGAAATATATAAGTAAATTTACTCTTTAAACTTTTGAGTTGATGGGAGAGACTGATAAGTAATAACATGTACTATACCAACCTGTATGTAGCCAGGAATGGTGGCATTGGCGCGGGGCATTATATCCTCAATGAGGTGCACGAGAGGCTTAACTTTGTAATGGACCGCATCAAGATCATGTGTGGCCTTGATGTGTTCCATCATGGCCGTGTCTTCGGAGCTGGAAAGAAAGTCTCCCCTCTTCCTCATTCCCCGGCCTGCAGGAATGATCTTTGCCTGCAATGGGGTGACCGCTTGGCTAGGTGGGTTGGTATTGGTTGCAGGAACCGCTAAGTGCTGGACTGGATAGGCAGGAGGAGCGGCAATACTAGTAAGACTTCTCGGGTTCAGATTGGTGGCCTTAGGAAAGATTTCGTGGACCAGGTTAATAGTGGTGGTAGGAGCAGATGGGGTGACAATAGGAGTGGCATCACTGGCCATTTGAGCCATTTTGCAGGGCTGAGAAAGGAGGTTTAGGGAGAAAGTGATGGAAGAGGGTTTTGTGTGTTTGTGGTGCATTTGCATTGAGGTAAGGGGTTGTATTTATAGCTTACTGAGGAGGAATAAAGGGGAAATGAATTGAATTCCTTGCTTCCAATCTAGTCAATAGAATTGAAACAGCTGTACTAATAGTTACATAGATTTTGCAACATCAAATATTAATTCTTATACTAACTTATATTATGTCCCTTCAAAGCTAGAAAAGAATTGAGACAGTTTGGATTCCCATGATCTTTGTCTTATGTAAGCAGATTTTATTACTATTGGTGTTTTGCTTAAAGAGATTTTCCGTAATGCTTCTTGTCTAATCCCATTTTACAACTCTAAATATTCTTTTTTTAGAAAGTAAATTCAAGCCTCAAATTTTTATGTTAGGGTCTATTTGAAATTAAATCCAAAAGATTTGTCGTCGGTGTTTGACTATTAATAATGAGAGATTGTCAAATGAAACTCTAGTTGAATAACAATAATGATACTTTAGTGGTGCCACAATGAAACCACATTATGTATAAAATGAATTAATTGAATAATAAGTCTCATATATTGAATGTATATTATTAAATGAAACTATAGTTCAATTAGAATGATACTTTGGCAGTGCTATAATAAAACTACAGTGTATATAAAATAAAATTGAATAACAGGCCTCGCATATTGATGAATGTATATCGTCAAATAAAACTGTAATTGAATTAGAATGATACTATAATGGTGTTGTAATGAAACTACAGTATGTATATAATAAAATTGAATAATGAGAGAGGTTGCTACCTGGACTATAACGAAATTTACCGGCTAACATTATCAAAGGAAAAACTTAAAATGACGTCGTTTTGATCATGGTCCATGTAGATCACGATCCGCAGTAAAATTTGTCGTTTATTATTATTGATATTGAAAGTGGATTGAATTAATTCGATTAAAACATGAGTTTTATTGAACTGAGTCGAACAATATAAATCTTGTCTTGGGCCACGGAAAAAAAAACTAATTTTTTGTAAGTCAATATAATTTCTTTAATCTAATGTTCTTGAATATTCTGAGTTGGTTGAGCCAGACCGAACCGGAGAATAAAAATCTTGGTCTAATACAGTCACATTCCATTTTTTTTCTTTGAATTTCTTTAGATAAGAATTATTATATTTGTTAATTTATATATTTATTTTATTATATAATTAGTTACAAGTTAGAAATCATTTATTTAATATATTTTTGAAATTCAGTTAAATGAAAAGAACTATTGTGAGATTTGTAAGATTATTACATAGGAGTGAGGTTACTCCGTGTACACCTTTAAATAGCCACTACAAGTTTTCCTAAAAAAAAACTTGATGGTTATATATAAATCACATGTTATTATTAATTTATTATACTTCAATAGATTCTACATAGTACATAATAAAGGAAGTTAAGCTCATGAAAAGATGCAATAATGCATCTTTCAGGCATTCTTTTATTTAACACAAAAACAGCTCAAGAAAATGTATGGCGGAGAAGATAATAATGGATTTCAAGATCTTTATCCGGAAGGAATTGAGATAGCTAGAAGATCGGTCTGGCTTTTGTGGGTGTATTTAATTTAGTTCTCATACTCATCCAGGCAGCAACTATACATGAAGAACTTCTCCATGGTTCGCCCGCACTCCACACAAGCCACCGTCTCCGGGTAGTGCCCCACCGCCGCCGGCACCACCATGCGGGTGCAGTGGTGCTTAGTGTACAGCCCACGAAGCTGTTTATCCAAAGCAGGAATAAACGCATTCACATCTCTCACTTCATGCTTCCAGCCATCAAAATTATTCAACACTTTCACCACATTACTGCCTTCCCCTTTGGTCATTTCACTCAGCCCTCTGCTAAACACCGCCCAGCCTCGGTTGCTGCCGTCGTAGCTGAGGATGGCTTTCACTTCCTGCAGAATGGGGTCCCTGCTCTCTTCAGAAACAATGTAGGGTTTAGTGTCATCGTGCATTGCGAGCGTTTTTTCTCCTTTGAGGTACCACATGCTCTCTAGCCTCTCCCAGAAGAACCAAATCATGGTTGGGTCTTGAAGGACGTTGCTTAGCCCCTCCGCCTCTATGGCCGCACTGTTCCTCTTGATCCTTTCTTTCACGTTCATCTTCCCCACATACAGCATTTCTAGAGGGATGCTCGCTTGCTGTGCCACGTACCTTGTCCTCTTTGTGAAGGCCCGAATCCAATCCAGGTCTTCTCCTCCATACAAACATATGTACTTCCCATCATTCAGCTGTATATACAATAACATTTAATTTGTTAATGTCCATCACTAGTACAGAATATATAAACATATATGTGCAATCCAACTATCAGTTTAGATTTTTAGTTGAGATGGAGCAGTGAAGCACATGCTTCAATTTAGTATCAAAGATATATAAACATAAATGTGCAATCCAACTATCAGCTTGAATCTGTTAAGCTAAAAGTTCTGCTTACCCAAGAAAAGAGGTTTTGGTCAATGGAGTCAGCCAGTAGTGCCATGCTCCAAGATGTTTCACTCCAAAGAGATTCTTCCTTAAGTTTGCTGAAGGGGAATGCAACGCTTCCCCAAATCCAAAACATAGGCAATGCATTGATGTTTGTTAGCTTTCCTTGAGGATCCACAACAGCCAGCAGGGGTTTGTGGGTGAAACCCCATACTTCCTTCACATACCCATACACTGCTTCATCAATCTTAGAAGGGTGAGACACCGAATACCATGGCATGCTGTCTTTCACTAGCTTGAATTGCTCCTCCTTAGCCTCAGTCCATGGCGATCTCCGGTCCACAATAGGGAGCCACACAATCTCGAATTGACTCTCCGCCCTGCTTGGATCTTGCTTCGAGTCTTGGTACATATGCCGGAGTAAACTTATGACTTCATTAGGGATGTCCAAATCTGATACCAATAAGAACACATACTTCCTCCTCAAGATTTCAAGTCCATGCTGATGTCACGTTGCAAAACAACATAGTAAGTAGTAATGTATGACTAAAACTAAAACATCACCCTTCTAATTTTCTAAATTAATTAAATAAATGAAACCTTTTTCATATGAAGTCCTATTCCATGGATAATTGGGGTTGGGTCATTTTCACCGCATGTGATGAGCTCCGCCGAGTACTTGTTATCCGTGTGCGTCCTGGCCAAGGTTTCTTCCAGGATTTTTCGTTTGATTGTGTGCTTTATCTTGCCTGCATCATATCCCAACATTATCAAAACCAATAACAAGATAGCTTAGGTAAAATATTTAATTCACACTACATACCTATTTCTTGGTTAGAAATCTGAATTGCCTTTTGTAGATCACCAAGAAGGTAACTGAGCCTGTGTGTCAAGGTAGATATCTCCAGCTCCTCTTCAGTTGAGGAGTAGTAACTGAAATACAAGATTTAAGATATAAAAATCTTAAACAGTGTAAAAAGTCTTGTGGGACAGTCTCATAAAAACTTGTTGCATTAGACGGTCTTACATCAGGCTTATTCTTATTGGATCTGATTTATGGAAAATTTAAGATAATAAATTAGACATACTCTCGTCCAACAGCCAACACATTGAGGATGACCAGAGAACAAGTCACGGCGGCTTTCACCACATAATACGAAGCCTTTGCCATTATATTCTCCTGCTCCGCCGTCACCGGCGACAAAGATTCAGCAAGCTCCTTGTACAAATTAACCCTATACTTCACCTTCAGCGATTTTTCCTCTGACCCAATCTCTTTCAACGCAACAATCTTGTGAGTAACCTCCAGCATTTTGTCGGCCAGCTTGGCCACTTCCCGGAACTTAGAACTCACCGCTCTCGACGATTCAGAGCTCTCCATGAGCTCCGGAATCTGGACGATGGTGGCCACCGACTTTGCGAGTGGGTCGGTGGGGTAGAGGCGGGCGAGTAGGGCGAACTCGCCGTATTGCTGCGCGAAGGCGGCGAAGGCAATCACCGCCTTTGCGTCCCACCAGTAGTTTGCTAGCAGTTTGAGGACTGATAAGGTGGCCGTGTGGGCATCTCTATTATTGGAATATCCGACGATCATCTATAAATTTTCCGGTCAGTTAACCGTAAAATATATATATAACATTTCCGATCAGTTAATGATTAATAATATAATCTCACCTCGGAGGATGTTCTGTGTACAGGGTACGCCAATGCTTCAATGACTTCGGAGAGACCGGAATGGAGAGCCTTCTCTTCCATGGTTGCATCTAGACGGGTCTGTTGAGAAACTTTAGTCACTACTAGATAATGTGTATAAACTGTATATACTAGATAAATATGTCTTGTGATTATAGGCAGCAAAAAGACTAAAATGATAAACAGCACAGCCTAGATTGCCCATAGATGATCAAATCAAATCAAGAATGTCAATAGGCCATTTTTGTGGGGATTCAAATTATATTGAATTTGTAATTTTGTGGTTACCAAGTTAACATTCATGATTATCTTGGTTAGGGTTACCGGCCTAAAAGAATAATATGTATTTGATGTGGTGAGTGAATGAGAAATTGATAATATATACCTGAACATAGCCGGGGATAGCAGCAGCATTGGCACGGGGCATTATATCCTCGATCAAGTGAAGGAGAGGTTTGAGTTTATAATGGACTGCATCCACATCGTGAGTGCCTCTTACATGATCCATCATGGAGGTGTCCTCGGAGCTTGCAAAAAGATCGCCCCTCTTCCTAATACCTCGGCCAGCAGGAATGATCTTTGCCTTCAACGGGGTTACCACCTGAGTAGGTGGAGTGATCGCACCAACATTAGTTGTTGTTGCAGGCACATATGCTTGTTGGACTGGGTAGGCAGGAGGTGGGGTAAAAGTAGTAAGGCTTCTCGGGTTGAGATTGGTGGCCCTAGGGATGATTTCGTGGACGGGATTGGTGGTGGTGATAGGAGTAGTCGGGGCCACGGTAGGAGTGGTGTCCGTGGCCCTAGTGATGTTTTCAGACATTGGAAGACCAGCATTGATGGTGGTTTGAGCCATTTTTGCTGGGTTGAGAAGAGTGGTAAAGAGAAGATGGTTATGTATGTGTGTTTTTGGTGCATTTGCATTGAGAATTGAGGGGTTGTATTTATAGCTTACGAAGGTGGAGTAAAGCCATAAAGGAAACTTGAATCAAGTACCTTGCTTCCAATTTGGTTTATAGCCTTGAAATTGTAGAATGGATGGTCATGATTATGAAACATTATTTTAGCTACCCTGATTTCCTGAACAGCGATATAGTGAATGAGTAACTGTAATTGAAATTCTTTTTCAACGAAAGTGTGAGATTTGAATCCACGAGATTGAGGTTGAGTTTCTTGTGCCTAGAAGGGAACAATTTGATGTGGGACTCGATTTATTTTTTCATAGACTGAAAACAAATTTATGAGGTCCATAATATATTCCGAGGAAGCTAGGAAACTTCAGTTTTTTTAAAAAAAAAACATTATTTTAGCAACATATATTCTTGCCCCTTCAAAGCTCAAAAAGGACAGAGTTTGGATTCCCATGATCATTGTATTATGTACGTAAGTAGACTTTGTTACTATTGGTGTTTTGTGTAAAGGGCTTAATGTCCCCATCCCAGTTTACTATTGGTGTTTTGCGTAAAGATGTGCAAAGTAAATCAAAAAGTGAAGATATATAATGCGTGAATCATGCACGCTTCCGTCCTATGTAATATGTATAGTATTCTTTCATAAACTCTGGTTAAATTTGAAAAGACTAGCTCGCATTATTTCATTTATGCTCTCATAAGTTTTGCTTACACACTAATTAAAGTTAAGAATATAATATTTCCCCTTAAGGACAAGAGAGGCATTATTGATGGGGTAAGGAGGTGTTGTAACTTGTAAGCATTGGTAGTTAACCTAAAAAAATTATTTTAGCTCGAGGGGAGTGGTCAAATAAATGAAATATGATTCTTATACTTTCAAGTTTGATATTTACCAACACTCGAACACGCTCAAGTCTCAAATAATAATTGTATGACTAGGGTCTAAACCTGTGACTTTAATCTTGTCAACACTCTTACACTCTCAAGTCTCAAATCTTATAAAAATCTTTTCATGAATGCATCTCATCATGAACCTCAGCTCGTCTCAAATAATGATTGTATGACTAGTAAATTAGGCTAAGTCTCAAATTCAAACATCATGGTGTTTGTCTTATAATTTTGTTATTAGCTACCTTAGCATCATTTATAACGGATGCTTATTAAACACCTCATTAATTTACACTTGTTTAAGTCACAAAAAAAAATTACCAAATGGGAACATAATGGTTTTAGTTTTAATTTACCCAACACTAGACACCACCTTAAGTTAATTGATGCTAGATTATTACGATGAAAATTGAGTAAAATTAGAATCAACCACACCGACACTAAACACCCAAGATTAGAATGTAGGAAGAATATTGTCAAGGTTAATTAGAGTCTAAGTATAAGATGCATTCGTGCATGATTCACGCATTATATGTCTGTGTCTTTAATTTGTTTGTGGGTAAAGTATACAACATAGGGTAACCTAAGTCGAGTTGGTAGAAAATTTTGATTTAACAATTATAAAGTTTTAAGTTTGAGTCGAAAAGCTATTTGTTGGACTTCTCAGTTTGAACTATTCAACTATAAACAACCTATATAAACTACAGAGTAATTTATTTTCGGGTCACACTTGTGTAAAACTGTCTCACGGATCCTTATTCGTGAGACGGGTCGGGTCGGGTCAAAGCACCATGCAAATGTCATACTTATATGTGCAAATGTCATACTTATATGCTCAAATATAACACTAATCAATATTACAATTTTTGTTACTTATAAGAGAAAAAGTAATATATTTTTCATAATAAGTAATGTTGACAAGTGCCCCTCACTTATAAGGGCAAATATAATACTTTTGAGGAAAAATGTAATACTTTTAAATCGAAATGTAAAAGTATTGTATTTTTCCCTTAAAAGTATTACATTTACCCTTATAAGTAACAAAAATTTTATTCCTGATTAGTATTGCATTTGAGCATATAAGTATGACATTTGTGTATATAAGTGTTACATTTGCATCTTGACCCGACACAACCCGACCCGTCTCATGGTGAGACGGTCTCACATAAGTTTTTGCCTTTATTTTCAGTTTTAGCCGATTAGCTATAGATAACTAGCTAAGTCTAATTTATTTTCTTGTGATCTTTTGTCAACTTTTCAATAAATCAGAGGGTGAAGTACGTATACAACAGATTAATTCATATTATGTGTGTTTACAGGAATATTAAGGAAAATCACTTTACGCAAGACAGCAATAGTAACAAAATCTACTTACATAATACAAAGATCATGACATTCCAAATTGTCTCAATTCTTTTTGAGCTTTGAAGAGACAAGGATATATGATGCTATAATAATTCAAAAGGATGGCGTGATAATTTATAATTAGTATGTATTTGATTAATAAGTAAATTTGTTTTAACATAGGATATGATCATTCAATTCATTGTAATCAAAGAATAAAAAGAATTTTATTACATATCAAATGGCGAAAAATCTTAGTAATAAATTCGAGTCATCACTAACTTAATGTTACAAGGGAAGGTGGCATAGTGTGGGGGTTAGGGATTAGATCCGATTTCGTGACTTGCAGTTTACCTTTGTACCGGCTCTAGGAGTGTGGTCTTATAGAGGGGGTTAGGGATTGGATCCGATTTTGTGATTTGCAGTTTACCTCTACACGGGCTCTAGGAGTGTGGTCCTATGGACTTACGATTAGTTCAGTAAAACTGGATCATCTAACTATTTTTTTAATAAATAATTTGAGTCACTCCAGCTTCATTTAGGCTATATTTGAAAACACGGAAAATGATTTCTCATTCTTTGAAAAAGCATGGAAAATAGAAGTCAACGGATAATGACTCCCGGTCAATGAAAAAAATGGTTGTGTTACATTTTTCGAAAAAATAACTACTTCTCCTTTGGTAGTGCAAGATCATGGGACAATTAATATAATACAGCTGTTTCAATTCTATAAACAAGTTTGGAAGCAAGGCATTTGATTCATTTTGTTCCCCCTTTATTCTATCTCTATAACCTATAAATGCAACCCCTCAACCTCAATACAAATGCACCAAAAACACAAAAGATCATATATCTTCATTTAGCATCACTTCCTATCTAAACCTCTCTTCTCAACCCAGCAAAAATGGCTCAAACCACCATCAACACTGGTCTCCCAATGTCCGAAAACATCACTAGGCCAACAGACACCACTCCTCTCATGACCCAAATTGCTCCCACCACTAATCCAGTCCACGAAATCATCCCTAGGGCCACCAATCTCAACCCGAGGAGTCTTACTCCTCTTACCCCATCCATATCCCCCGCCTACCCGGTCCAACAAGTAGTCATGCCTGCAGCCGTGGCGGCTAATGTTAGTGCCATCGCTCCACCTAGTCAGGTGGTAACTCCGTTGCAGGCCAAGATCATTCCTGCGGGCCGGGGAATTAGGAAGAGGGGAGATTTTCTTGCAAGCTCCGAGGACACAACCATGATGGATCATGTTAGAGCCACTCATGATATGGATGCAGTCCATTACAAAGTGAAACCTCTCGTGCACTTGATTGAGGATATAATGCCCCGTGCAAATGCTACTATTCCAGGAGTTCAGGTATTATATTATTCCATCATATCTTAAACTTTCTTATATATGCACTTTTTTTTAAAAAAAAAATATTGAAAAAACAAATGGTATATATATATATAGAGTGTTCAGACTCAATCATCAGCACGTCTAGATGCAATCTTGGAAGAGAAACAGGTTCTCCATTCTGGCCTTAATGAAGTCATTGAAGCATTTTCCTATCCTGTCTATAGAACTTCTTTTGAGGTTAGTTAATTAATCAATTGATTCACAAATTCTAATACTATTATCCCATCAAACCAGCTAACACAATCAGCTATCAGCTAATTTACGAACTTACAATGATTAATTGCTTGATATTGAAGATCATTGGTGGATATTCCACCAACAGAGATGCACACTCAATAACCTTATCAGTCCTCAAACTGCTAGCAAACTTCTGGTGGGACGCAAAGGTTGTGATCGCCTTCGCCGCCTTTGCGCAGCAATACGGCGAGTTCGGCCTAGTGGTCCGCCTCTACCCCACCGACCCACTGGCAAAGTCGGTGGCCACCATCGTGCAGATTCCGGACCTGATGGAGAGCTCTGAATCGTCGAGAGCGGTGAGTTCTAAGTTCCGGGAAGTCGCCAAGCTGGCCGACAAAATGCTGGAGGTTACTCACAAGATTATTGCGTTGAAAGAGATTGGGTCAGAGGAGAAATCGCTGAAGGTGAAGTACAGGGTTAGTTTGTACAAGGAGCTTGCTGAATCTTTGTCGCCGGTGACGGCGGAGCAGGAGAATATAATAGCAAAGGCTTCGTATTATGTGGTGAAAGCCGCCGTGACTTGTTCTCTGGTTATCCTCAACCTATTGGCTGTTGGACGAGAGTATGTTGTGTTTTACATTTTTTTTGCGAATATAATTACAGTTTCTAAGGCTTCATCAAATCATATATAATTTGTGTTCTTTTAATAATGTTTTTTAGTTACTACTCCTCAACTGAAGAGGAGTTGGAGATATCCACTTTGACTCATAAGCTCGGTTACATACTTGGTGATCTACAAAAGGCACTGCAAAAATCCACCCAAGAAATAGGTATTTTATTGTGATTTGACATGCATGCAAAATGCATCATATCTTTGCAGTTGGGTGCATCTTACTCTCTTGATCTTAATATTGGTTGTGATGCAGGCAAAATAAAGCACACAATCAAACGGAAAATTCTTGAAGAAACTTTGGCTAGAACGCACACTGATAACAAGTACTCGGCAGAACTCATCACATGTGGTGAAAATGATCCAACACCCATCATTCATGGAACAGGACTTGAAATGAAAAAGGTTTCATTTCATTTAATAATTAATTTACGAAACTATATATAGTGGTTATGTTTTTTAGCTAAACAACTAGATCTCTGACCCTTGCTTATTATGAATGATGTGTAGCATGGACTTGATATTTTGAGGAGAAAGTATGTGTTCCTATTGGTATCAGATTTGGACATCCCTAATGAAGTCATCACTATGCTCCGCCATATGTATCTGGAATCAAAGCAAGATCCAAGCAGGGCAGAAAGTCAATTTGAGATTGTTTGGCTTCCAATTGTGGACCGAAGATCGCCCTGGACTGGGGCTAAGGAAGACCAGTTCACGCTGGTTAAAGGTAGCATGCCATGGTATTCAGTATCTCACCCTTCCAAGATTGACGAAGCAGTGTATGGGTATGTGAAGGAGGTATGGGGTTTCACCCACAAACCTCTGCTTGCCGTTGTGGATCCTCAAGGAAAGTTAACAAACGTCAATGCCCTCCCCATGTTTTGGATATGGGGAAGTGTTGCATTCCCCTTCAACAAACTTAAGGAAGAATCTCTATGGGATGAAACATCTTGGAGCATGGCACTCCTAGCTGACTCCATTGACCAAAACCTCTTTACATGGGTAAGCATATATATACTGTGTGTTTACCATTATACCAAAAATAGTAGTCAGTGTTATGTTTTGATGGCAGAATGCTGGTTTTACGAACATTAATAAATGTTGTTGTGTATGATGCAGTTGAATGAAGGGAAGTACATATGTTTATATGGAGGAGAGGACATGGATTGGATTAGGAACTTCACAAAGAGGACAAGATATGTGGCACAACAAGCACGGATCCCTCTAGAAATGCTGTATGTGGGAAAGATGAACGTGAAAGAAAGGATCAAAAGGAACAGTGCGACAATACAGGAGGAGGGGCTGAGCAGCATCCTTCAAGACCCAACCATGATTTGGTTCTTCTGGGAGAGGCTAGAGAGCATGTGGTTCCTCAAGGGAGAAAAAACTCTTGCAATGCGCGGTGACGATAAAACTTACATTATCCCTGAAGAGAGCAGGGACCCCATTCTGCAGCAAGTGAAAGCGATCCTCAGCTACGACGGCAGCAACCGATGCTGGGCGGTGTTTAGCAGAGGGTTGGGTGAGATGACCAAAGGGGAAGGCAGCAATGTGGTCAAAGTGTTGAATAACTTTGATAGCTGGAAGCATGAAGTGACTGATGTGAATGCGTTTATTCCTGCGATGGATAAACAGCTCCGTGGGCTGTACACTAAGCACCACTGCACCCGCATGGTTGTGCCCGCGGCTGTGGGGCACTACCCGGAGACGGTGGCTTGTGTGGAGTGCGGGCGAACTATGGAGAAGTTCTTCATGTATAGTTGCTGCCTGGACGAGTATGAGAATTAAATTTTGCCGCAAAAGCCAGACCGGTCCGGTCAATTGCATCCAAATAAAGATCTTGAATCTTCAGATCCATTATTAGTGTCTGCTCCACCATACTTTTTGTTACAGTGTGTTATGTAAAATAAAGAATGCAAGAAAGATGCAGGATATGATATGATGCATCATTTCACTGGCTTTCCTCTATTATTAATACTTAGATTGTTGTATTGGGAGTATAATAATATGATCAATGAATCTATTATGAGTTATGTTCCGCTAATTCCTCTTTCCTGGGCACAAACATGAGTGCCACTTCAATAATTGAGTATGTCCATTTGGGCTTGAATTAGCAGATCCACTCAGTATTCTAAAAATACTCATACATGACATGCAGTGGCTTTCTCATGAGAGGTCATAAGATTGAGTCTTAGTGGAATAGTATTGACTTTAATCTCAAATTGAATTGGCATTGAATTTTTCAAAGTTTAAATCTTTCTATGAACCCATGCCCCACCAACCCAAGAAATGGGGAGCCGGGATTTAAATCTTTCCATTATATTGGAATAAAAGCAAACTGTAAAATGAAGTTTCTCTTTTGTGAACATTCTTTTATATAATTTATTGCTTTTTTGGATGACTGTGCTTATGCTGCATTTTATTTACTGAGCAGACACCCCTAACTATGATCTGAAAGGCTGCGTTTTATTTACTGAGCAGAAACCCTTAACTATGATCTGAAAGAGTAAATGGGATAAACTTTGTCTTATGACCGTAGCCCGTAAAATACTAAGATGAGGTAAATCAGACCGTTGACGGGCTCAAATTAAGAAGACTAACATACAGCTCTCATTGAGTGCGCAATAGAAACTAACTTACCCTTAGAGATTCTTCTTGCAACAAAAGTTGGGGAATGAACTCAAGTGTCCTACTTCGCGACCCAATTTCTCTCTACGAAAATAGAAGAAGACCTGGAGATTTTCATGTTTTGTGTTTAAAGGGTTGAAAGTTGATACGTCACAAAAGTGACAACTCTCGCTCTAATTGATTGAAAAATTGAGAATTCTTGTATAACAGTAATTTGACCCCTTTGCCTTTGTCATTTCCTCTAATCTCATAGTTTTGAGTTCAAGTTTATCTATTGCAATGATTGTTTAGATTCTTAAGATCGAATTCGTTATGCCTAGTGGTGAAATAACTATACAATTATGTGTCATAATCCTCAGTTGTCAGTGAAATGACATATATATCTAATCCTTATTTTTACAAACGATCGGTCGCGGAGTCGACGCTCAAGCATTAATGTACCTAGAGGGGAAAGAGTTCGAGGCGGTGAATTGAAGGAGGAGTTCGCAAAGCAGGTGAATCTTCCGTGGCCGGGCACCTCCGGTTTGACGGGGCTGGACCTGTGCTTCACGCTTCCGTCCGACGCCAAGGACATCACTGTCCCAAAAATTATATTCCACACTTCGATGGCGAAACTGATTTAGACCTCCCCGACGAGAAGTCGTCAACAAGAGCCCCGAGGTGGCTTGCTTGGCCATCGAAAGCTCCTAAGCAATGTCCATATTTGGCAACAACAGAAGAATATTGTTGTGGCCACGACAATAATGAAGCTAGGGACAGGATTTGCAGAAGGTTAATTTACATGCCGCGAATATGACCGACCCCTCGTCAGCGATTAACCTAAAGGCCCAGTCAATTTTGACCTAATTGTACTTCTTCTCTTTCTTTCTTTCTTTTTTTTTTTTTTTTTTTTTTTTTTTTTTTTTTTTTTTTTTTCAGATTTAAGAGATCAATTCATTCAATTACATATTTTCCAATTACACTTTTATGTATTACTTAGTGACTAATTTAAATATCTTTTCTATTAAATTTTACTTTGTTTCCAATTTAACAGGGATAAGTATATAAACCCCAAACACCCACCCTGGGACACTTTTATTTCAAATATTTTTATTCCAGAAAACCACAAGGTCAATTTATTAAACAAATTTAAAAAGTTTAAAACCGATAAACAAAAAATATAGTAGCCAAACTACACACGAAGATCTTTATTTGGAAGGAAACGGAGGAACTGGTCGGTTTGGCCTTTATGCCAGAACTTAATTAATTCTCATACTCATCCAGGCAGCAGCTATACATGAAGAACTTCTCCATGGTACGCCCGCACTCCACACAAGCCACCGTCTCCGGGTAGTGCCCCACCGCCGCCGGCACCACCATGCGGGTGCAGTGGTGCTTAGTGTACAGCCCACGAAGCTGTTTATCCAAAGCAGGAATAAACGCATTCACATCAGTCACTTCATGCTTCCAGCTATCATAATTGTTCAACACTTTGACCACATTGCTGCCTTCCCCTTTGGTCATTTCACCCAACCCTCTGCTAAACACCGCCCAGCATCGGTTGCTGCCGTCGTAGCTGAGAATCGCTTTCACTTCCTGCAGAATGGGGTCCCTGCTCTCTTCAGGGATAATGTAAGTTTTATCGTCGCCGCGCATTGCAAGAGTTTTTTCTCCCTTGAGGAACCACATGCTCTCTAGCCTCTCCCAGAAGAACCAAATCATGGTTGGGTCTTGAAGGATGCTGCTCAACCCCTCCTCCTGTATTGTCGCACTGTTCCTTTTGATCCTTTCTTTCACGCTCATCTTTCCCACATACAGCATTTCTAGAGGGATCCGTGCTTGTTGTGCCACATATCTTGTCCTCTTTGTGAAGTTCCTAATCCAATCCATGTCCTCTCCTCCATATAAACATATGTACTTCCCTTCATTCAACTGTATCATACACAACAACATTAATTAATGTTCGTAAAACCAGCATTCTGCCATCAAAACATGACATTGACTGACATTTTTAGGGTAATGGTAAGCGTTTAATCCTGACCAACAGTACAATATGCTTACCCAGGTAAAGAGGTTTTGGTCAATGGAGTCAGCAAGTAGTGCCATGCTCCAAGATGTTTCATCCCAGAGAGATTCTTCCTTAAGTTTGTTGAAGGGGAATGCAACACTTCCCCATATCCAAAACATGGGGAGAGCATTGACATTTGTTAGCTTTCCTTGAGGATCCACAACAGCAAGCAGAGGTTTGTGGGTGAAGCCCCATACCTCCTTCACATACCCATACACTGCTTCGTCGATCTTGGAAGGGTGAGAGACTGAATGCCATGGCATGTTAGCTTTGACGAGCTTGAACTGGTTTTCCTTAGCCTCAGTCCAGGGCGATCTTCGGTCCACAATTGGAAGCCACACAATCTCGAACTGACTCTCTGCCCTGCTTGGATCTTGCTTTGAGTCCAAATACATATGGCGGAGCATAGTGATGACTTCATCAGGGATGTCCAGATCTGATACCAATAGGAACACATACTTCCTCCTCAAGATATCAAGTCCATGCTGATGATATAACATTGCAAAACAAAACATTATATATTAAAGATCATTGCCTACTCTAGTTTAGTAATATATATATATATATATATTAAATGGAACCTTTTTCATTTCAAGTCCTGCTCCGTGGATAATTGGAGTAGGGTCATTTTCACCACAAGTGATGAGCTCAGCCGAGTACTTGTTATCAGTATGCGTCCTAGCCAAGGTTTCTTCAAGAATTTTCCGTTTGATTGTGTGTTTTATTTTGCCTGCATCAAAATTAATATTAAGATCAAGAGAGTAAGATACACCCAACTGCAAAGATATGATGCATTTTAATTTGCATGCATGCCAAATCACAAATACCTATTTCTTGGGTAGATTTTTGCAGTGCCTTTTGTAGATCACCCAGTATGTAACTGAGCTTGTGAGTCAAAGTGGAAATCTCCAACTCCTCTTCAGTTGAGGAGTAGTAACTAAAAAACATTAAAAGATCACAAATGATATATGAATTGATGAAGCCTTAGAGAAACTGTGATTATATTCGCAAAAAAAATGTAAAACACAACATACTCTCGTCCAACCGCCAATAGGTTGAGGATAACCAGAGAACAAGTCACGGCGGCTTTCACCACATAATACGAAGCCTTTGCCATTATATTCTCCTGCTCCGCCGTCACCGGCGACAAAGATTCAGCAAGCTCCTTGTACAAATTAACCCTGTACTTCACCTTCAGCGATTTCTCCTCGGAAGCAATCTCTTTGAACGCAATAATCTTGTGAGTAACCTCCAGCATTTTGTCGGCCAGCTTGGCCACTTCCCGGAACTTAGAACTCACCGCTCTCGACGATTCAGAGCTCTCCATGAGCTCCGTAATCTGCACGATTGCGGCCACCGACTTTGCCAGTGGGTCGGTGGGGTAGAGGCGGACGAGTAGGCCGAACTCGCCGTATTGCTGCGCAAAGGCGGCGAAGGCGATCGCCGCCTTTGCGTCCCACCAGTAGTTTGCTAGCAGTTTGAGGACTGATAAGGTTATTGAGTGTGCATCTCTGTTGGTGGAATATCCACCTATGATCTTCAATATCAAGCAATTAATCATTGTAAGTTTGTAAATTAGCTGATAGCTAATTGTGTTAGCTGGTTTGATCAGATAATAGTATTAAAATTTGTGAATCAATTTGATTAATTAACCAACCTCAAAAGAAGTTCTATACGCAGGATAGGCAAATGCTTCAATGACTTCATTAAGACCAGAATGGACCACCTTCTCTTCCAAGATTGCATCTAGTCGTGCCGGTTGAGTTTGGACACTCTATATATATACGTTTTGCTTTTAAAAAACATTAAAAAAAATCTTAATATGAGGAAGCTAAGCTAAGTGGTATGATATACCTGAACATATCCTGGAATAGTAGCATTGGCACGAGGCATTATATCCTCGATCAAGTGCAAGAGAGGTTTGACTTTGTAATGGACCGCATCCACATCGTGAGTGCCTCTAACATGGTCCATCATGGCTGTGTCCTCAGAGCTGGCAAGAAAATCGCCCCTCTTCCTAATTCCCCGACCTGTCGGAATGATCTTCGCCTGCAATGGGGTTACCACCTGGCTAGGTGGAGCGATCGCACTAACATTAGTTGTGGTTGCTGGCACGTATGCTTGTTGGACCGGGTAGGCGGTAGGTGGGGTATTATAAGTAGTAAGACTCCTCGGGTTGAGATTGGTGGCCTTAGGGATGATTTCGTGGACAGGGTTATGGGCGGTGATAGGACCGGTTCTGGGCACGAGAGGAGTGGTGTCTGTGGCCCTAGTGGTGTTTTCGGGCATTGGGAGACCAGTATTGATGGTGGTTTGAGCCATTTTTGCTGGGTTGAGAAGAGAAGAGAGGTTAAATTTAGTGTGTTTGTGGTGCATTTGCATTGAGATTGAGGGGTTGTATTTATAGGGTTAATGAAGTGCATAAAGGGGGAATGAATCAAGTACCTTGCCTCCAATCTGGTCTATGGAATTGAAAGAGCTATATTAATGGCCCCATGATTTTGCACTGTATATCAAATGTTATTTCTGCAACACATATCCTTGTCTCTTCAAAGCTCAAAAAGAACTAAAACAGTTTGGATTCCCATGATCTTTGTGTTATGTAAGTAGATTTTGTTACTATTGCTGTTCTGCGTAAAGAGGTTAAGAAGTTTTCCCTAAGATTCTCATTCCATTTCATGTTTTTGGTTCAATTAAAGAACATTGATTGATGTACTCAAAAAAATAAACATTGATTGATGTCTTAACTTTTTATACTAATTAATTTAATATTAGTAAGCAACAAGGACTACACACCGAGACTAATCATATTCGTGGTAAGTAAAACCTCAAAAGGTGACAAAATACAAGCACTCCGAGATCTCAGTTAAGCTAGAAGAAACAGATGCATGTCATTTCATCCACACGTACCCATAAATAGTAAGTAATATTTTATTATGCATAAAATGCCAAATTTTACAATTGTAAGTGAATAATATAGACAAGTATGTTAATTACATTTTTAAACCAAATAGTAAAAATGGCACGCACGTATAATGAATCAAGTAAAATGACATTTTTTATTTCTGAATTATAAATCTAGGGTTGGCCGCTCCATTTTTTGGTCATTTGAGATGTAGATTTTGTCTCTCAAGTTTGGTTCTTTTTGCTACATTTTTAGTTTCCCATAGATAGATTTCGATCATCTTCTGTGAAACTTTTTGAAAATATTAAATTTGCATTGTTAATTTTGTCACTTAAGCATCAATCTTCTTCTTACATATCTGCGACGTACTCGACCAATGTCTTTTTTGGTTCTATGAGTGTTCAATATAATTTAGTAAAAAGTACCAAGCGTGTTCAACATCTGCATCCCTCAAGTTGAAAATAATGTGAGGTGTATAACTTAAGACCAATAATAGTGATATTTTCTCAATAATTCACTAATAATATTATCAGGATTAAGTGTTTACTACTATATTAAAATTTATAACTAGTTACAAAGTCGCAACTTTATTTTTTTATTTTTTATATTAATGTAACAATCAACACCATTCGATGGCAAGATGTTGGATTAGATTTTCTAAACCTCCCCTAAAAAAATATATTAATATGTTGTATACTTCACCGGTAGGCAAAGACATATAATGTCGGAATCATGCATCCTATGCTTACTTTGCTTAGGCTCTAATTAACAGAAATGACATCCCCGCATTTTATTATTTTACGGTTTTTCAAAAACTTATGTTACAATGTATTACAATCTTATTATGAAACCTTAATTAGATTCTTAAGTTATGTCACACAGTAAGATATTTGCCTATAGTCAAGCTCTTCATACATTACTTTTCTAATGCAATTTATTTTTCATGAATTTGAGATGAGCCTAATGTTCATTTGTTTCGAGCTAAGCCCATATCTAGCGAGTATCTTACAGTAGTTATGCCGTGGACCCTCCACCTGGGTCCAAAAACGACGCCGTTTTTTTTTTTTTTTTTTTTTTTTACTAAACATATTGGCCTGAAATGTGGAACACAAACTCTACATTCACGTACACTATACTCTATATTCACAATTTGTAAACTCCACATTCACACATTATAGGATTATATGTTTAGTATCTATATTACCACTGTTATGCATTCACACATTAAAAACTCTATATTCACAGGTCCTATACTTCATATTCACAATTTGAGAACTCCACATTCACACATTACAGGGCTACAAGTTGCTAGAACTTCTTAACTCAATTACAGATTCACACATGCATAACTCTAAATTCACGATTTCTATACCCCATATTCACACATTTATGGGCAACTCTACATTCACACTATCATAAGTCTACATTCACAATTTCTATACTCTACATTCACACTTTGAAACCTCTACATTCACACATTTTTGGACAACTCTATATTCAGCAATATGTTTACTAATTTTTATTTTTTTTTTAAAAAAAGACAAAACGACGTAGTTTTGGACCCAGGTCCACCTTGCAAGGTGGACCTGGGTCCACAGCATAATTTGCGAGTATCTTACTCTAAGGCTTGTTTGATGGATCAATAGTTATACCATGGATCTGGGTCTACCTTGCAATGTACGTGGAGTCATTACAATTTACATACTGAATGTTCACAATTCAAATTGTGACCATTCAGTATGTAAATTGTAACCATTTAGTATGTAAATTATGAACATTCATTATATAAATCGTAAACATTTAATATTTAAATTGTATTTTTTGAACGTTGATACTTATAAGGTGGATCCAAATCCACAGAATAATTTGGCATGGAGCCTTTTAGGGTCTTGTTGTTGGGCCTCCCTCATAAGCTTTGAGCATAGGTTCGTTTACTTTTTTTTTGGAAAAAGGTTCGTTTACTTTATTTCAACATCACTTAATTTTATACATTTTCTCATATATTTTAGCTAGGATTGAAATCATAGATCTCCCCTCTTTGCTTTACTGTACCAGTATACCATCACAACATGGCGTAAATTCTAATTCTAGCTGTAATAGACACAATCACACAAATATACAATTTTTTAAAACATAAACAAAACTCCTTTGTCAATGTCCCCATCACAACCTCCTTGGAAGTAATAATATAAAATAACTGTCAAAACTTTGTCTAGAAAGTGGCTGCGCAAAGCATGGAATCCCAAATAAATTAACTAACAATTAATTTAAGACTGGTTTTTCATAATTATATTTCTATATAGTTCCGTGCCATGTGGGATCAAACATTCTTAGACACCCAAATTATGTCTACTTAATTTCTTATTTGAAAGTTACGTTACTTTTGAATGGGAGATATTAGATATTTTAATTTTCAATGCTAATTTTTTTTTAGATAATTGTTGAGCATATAATATATATATATATACATAAATATGTATCCAACTATCAACTTAATTAAGTTTCTAGTTGAGATGGAACACATACTTTAATTATAATAATAAATAAGAAACAAAAAAACTTTGCATTTAACATATTATTCAAGTAAACACGGATACAGTCTAGATAGTAAACAATAATGTTAAACCCATGACAAGATGCACCAATGCATCTTTCATCCATTCTTTATTTTACAGAACATAGATCAACAAAAAACATATTATAACCAGCCAAATGTTACGATCTATAAGATCGTAGCAGATAGGAAACCTTATGGAAAGAGGTGGGCGGTTTGCATTTAACTATCATACTCATCCAAGCAGCAGCTATACATGAAGAACTTCTCCATGGAACGGCCACACTCGACGCAAGCCACCGTCTCCGGGTAGTGTCCCACGGCGGCCGGCACCACCATGCGGGTGCAGTGGTGCTTAGTGTACAGCCCACGGAGCTGTTTATCCAGAGCAGGAACAAACGCATTCACATCAGTCACTTCATGCCTCCACCCATCAAAATTATTCAACACTTTGACCACATTACTGCCTTCCCCTTTGGTCATCTCACCCAACCCTCTGCTAAACACCGCCCAGCCTCGGTTGCTGCCGTCGTAGCTGAGAATCGCTTTCACTTGCTGCAGAATGGGGTCCCTGCTCTCCTCAGGGATAATGTAGGTCCTACTCTCATCGTGCATTGCTGGGGTCTTTTCTCCCTTGAGGAACCACATGCTCTCTAGCCTCTCCCAGAAGAACCAAATCATGGTTGGGTCTTGAAGGATGCTGCTCAACCCCTCTGCCTGTATTGTTGCATTGTTCCTCTTGATCCTATCTTTCACGTTCATTTTCCCAACGTACAGCATTTCTAGAGGGATCCGCGCTTGTTGTGCCACGTACCTTGCTGTCTTTGTGAAGGTTCGGATCCAATCCATGTCTTCTCCTCCATATAAACATATGTACTTGCCATCATTAAACTGCATCATATACAATAATGTTTGTTACATATCAAGAAAACATAACAAAAGCCCACACTGGCTTAGCCCACAGGTTCAATAGACACTATTTGGAAGAAGAAACTCAAAGTGGGCTACGTTGGGATGAGACGTGGGAGCCCTTAGGGATTCAACATTTTGGAAGAAAAAACATAACCAAAGGAATGAGACATCAGATACTGATTCTCCCACCTAATGGGCCGCTAAATAGAAGTGCGGCCTTTGTGATTACATTAAGGAATCAATGGCCTACAACCATACTATCAAATAATGTACATTCAGTACAAAAATAATGTACTTGTAGTATATTAAAAATGTACATTATTTATGTACTGAATGTACATTATATTTGTGTATAATGTATATTCAGTACACAAATAATGTACATTTAGTATATTAAAATATAATTTTTGTTATTATCCACACAATAATTTGCTGTAAGGAATAAGATTTTTTTTTTTTTTATACTTACCCAATTAAAGATGTTTTGGTCAATGGAGTCAGCTAAGAGTGCCATGCTCCAAGATGTTTCACTCCAAAGAGATTCTTCCTTAAGTTTGTTGAAGGGGAACGCAACACTTCCCCATATCCAAAACATGGGGAGTGCATTAACGTTGGTTAGCTTTCCTTGAGGATCCACAACAGCAAGAAGAGGTTTGTGGGTGAAACCCCATACTTCCTTCACATACCCATACACTGCTTCGTCAATCTTAGAAGGGTGAGACACTGAATACCATGGCATGCTATCTTTCACTAGCTTGAATTGCTCCTCCTTAGCCTCAGTCCATGGCGCTCTTCTGTCCACAATTGGAAGCCAAACAATCTCAAATTGACTTTCTGCCCTGCTTGGATCTTGCTTTGATTCCAAATACATATGGCGGAGCATAGTGATGACTTCATTGGGGATGTCCAAATCTGATACCAATAGGAACACATACTTCCTCCTCAAGATCTCAAGTCCATGCTGATCATATAACATTGCAAAACATCATATTAAAGGTCAGATCGAAATTGTGCACTGAATAAATTCACCTTATAACAGGGTAATCAACTTAGGTTGCTCATTATTAAATGAAACTAATTATAACCTTTCTTATATCAATTCCTGTTCCATGGATAATTGGTGTTGGGTCATTTTCACCGCAGATGATGAGCTCCGCCGAGTACTTGTTATCAGGGTGCATTCTTGCTAAGGCTTCTTCAAGTATTTTTCGCTTGATTGTGTGCTTTATCTTGCCTGCATCACAACAATATAATATTAATACCAATAAAGATGCATTTTGCATGGCAAATTAAACTAATAATAACGTACCTATTTCTTGGTTAGCAATGTGTGTGGCCTTTTGCAGATCACCAAGTATGTAACTGAGCTTGTGAGTCAAGGTGGATATCTCCAAATCCTCTTCAGTTGAGGAGTAGTAACTGATACATATTACACACAAAACAGATTCAAATTAAAGATCAAAACACATAATTAAACCCATGTTGTATGTATAGTAGACATTAGTATGTATAGCCAGCATGATTTAAAAAATCCCTAGATGCTCCTCGAGCCCTCGGAAAACGCCTAGGCACAAATTAATTTGAGCAATTTAGCTTATTTTGTTCAAAACAATGTCCCTTTGATTGAAATAATTCATTTTAAAAAAAAATAATAGTTAATCGACCAACTTGACAGCCTAGCCATCCGTGTCTAGACAAGGATGCCTAGTCTAGACCTAGTCAGCCAGTGCCTAAACAGCGCTTAGGTGGCCTAGTCAACTGTCTAGCCTGCTGGTAGCCTATAACACCCATTATAGTGATACGCCCTAGGCACTTAGCCGGGGCTTAGGCGGGATTTTTGCAACACTATGTATAGGTTGAGGATTTGAGCACTTACTCTCGCCCCACAGCCAAAAGGTTGAAGATAACCAGAGAACAAGTCACGGCGGCTTTGACCACATAATACGAAGCCTTCGCTATCACATTCTCCTGCTCCGCCGTGACCGGCGACAAGGATTCAGCAAGCTCCTTGTACACGTTCACCTTGTACTTCACCTTAAGCAGCTTCTCCTCGGTGGCGATCTCCTTGAACGCCACAATCTGGTTAGTGACCTCCAGCATTTTGTTGACCAGCTTGGTGAGTTCTCGGAACTTGGAGTTGACGGCGCCCAGTGATTCCGCGCTCTCCATGATGTCCGGAATCTGCTTGATGGTCGCCACCGACTTCGCCAGTGGGTCGGTCGGGTAGAGGCGGACCACCAGCCCGAACTGGCCGTATTGCTCGGCGAAGGCGGCGAAGGTGATCACCGCCTTTGCGTCCCACCAGTAGTTTGCTAGGAGTTTCAGGACTGACAAGGTGATGTTGTGTGCATCTATTTGGTTGGAGTATCCACAGATCATCTGTAACATATATATTTCCAATCAATTAATCCTTGTAATTTAGTACAAAATCTCTCAAATTAATCGGTAACAGTTGTCTGATACCGTCCTATGGGTCTCAATTCCATGGGTCTGATCTTTCATTAATGGGTTCAGTCTTTGACCTCATTAATCAAATATTCTACCAGTCTCATAAATTGAGACCCACAAATTTTTGCCTAAATGAATTTAGGAAAAAATTGTATTTTTGTCTTTCAATTATACTCATGATACAAATTTAATCTTTGAGTTATATGATGACCAATTCCTGAGTTAAAGTTGGGATTTTAGTCCTTTTAGAATTACACATGTATGACACCTAATAAAGTGTGATTTGCTCTTTTAGGGACTAAAATCTTCATTTTGCACTTAACTCATGAGTTAAAGATTATCATATATATAACTCAAAGATTAGGTTTGTATCAGAGATATAACTGGAAGACTAATGATTAATTAATAAACTAACCTCTGAGGATGTTCTGTGAACAGGATATGCCAATGCTTCAACCAATTCAGAGAGACCGGAGTGCAAAACCTTCTCTTCCAAGATTGCATCTAGCCGTGCCGGTGGATGACTTTGAATGGTCTATATATTATCATTTGTTTATATAAGAATGTTAGTTGAATTGTCACTTAACTTTTAGGTAAATGATGCATGGATGGAGTGATTAATTAATAAGGTGTACCTGAATGTGGCCGGGAATGGCAGCATTGGCACGAGGCATTATATCCTCGATGAGGTGCACGAGAGGTTTCACTTTGTAGTGGACTGCATCCACGTCGTGAGTTGCTCTAACATGGTCCATCATGGTGGTATCCTCGGAGCTAGCAAGAAGATCACCCCTTCTGTTCCTAAGATACCGACCAGCCGGAATGGGATTAACGGTTTTCGCCTTCAACGGGGCCACCACGGGCAGGGGTGCAGGGACAACAAGGCCACCGCTCAGTGGATCGATGGTATTAACGTTGGCCGCGGTTGCAGGCACGACAACTCCTTGGACCGGGTAGGCGGGAGGAGCAGTATACCCCCTCGGGTTGAGGCCGGTGGTCCTAGGGATGACTTCGTGGACCGGGTTAATGGTGGTAGCAGGAGCAATCGGAGTGACCATAGGAGTGGTGTCGGTAACCCTAGGGATGTTTTCGCCCCTCGGGAGATCAGTGTTGATGGTTTGATGAGCCATTTTTTGGAGGGTGGAGAAGAGAGGTTTAGATAGCAATCAAGAGATGAAAAGAGAAATGGATATTGGTGTGGTTGTTTAGTTGAGATTGAGGAGTTGTATTTATAGCATACTTAGGTGGAGTAAAGGGGAAATGAATCAAATGCCTTGCTTCCAAAATGGTCTATAGAATTGAAACGGCTGTATTAATGACCCCATGATGTTGCACTATCGTACATTATTTTAGCAGTAAACATATATGCTTGTCCCTTTAAAGCTCAAAAAGAAATGAGACAGTCCAATAAATTATTTTTATGAAACCTTAATATGCATGGTTCATTGGTTCAATGTATAAATTAACACAACGAAAACAATTATTTAATAAGTTAATAAGTCATGAGCATAAATATAATATACACATAAATGTGCAGTCCAACTATTAGCTTAGGCTTTTAGTTGGATGGAGATTCTATTTGATATCAGAGTCATGCAAAAAGAACTCTGCGCCACCCGTAAAAAAAGTCTATGGTCCACGTGTTACTTAGAGCCCATCAAAGTCAATCGGTCTGCAAACGTTAGGCTTTTAGTTGGATGGATTACATGATTCTATTATGGGAATCTGCATGCAGAGAATTGAAGAAGCTAAGGAACTGGTGAGATCTGACATTTGGAATTTTCTTTTGAGAAAGTGATGAACTCGTTTACTTGATGCTTGGGATTATTATACTACAAGATATAAAAGGCAATCCAATAAAGCTTATGAAAGAAATTTTAGTTTGGGAAAATTACTTTAGAAGGTTTCTTGCTTTCATTGGTAAAATCTATTCATTTTCTACCAAAAAAAATGTAAAATAGTATAAGTTTTAATTTTCAGAACTTTATCCCCTCATAATATTAATATTCATCCTTCCATTTGGCTTTACTTAATTGATTGACTTGTTTTAGCATATAATTATTAAGTGAATTACTTTTTAAACTCGTGATGAAATTGAGAAATTAATAAGTAATCAATGAACATAAAGAGTTTTGTAGTTAGAAGACCTCAAATGGTAGCCAAGCACTCTCTCGGTAGGAAGAAGCCTACACTATCTCATTCACATCCCATGGGTATGATATATATTTCTCACTAATGTAATATTAATTAATTAGTTCATTATATAATATGATCACAAGAAACACATGTTAGGTTGTAAAGTACACATAGAGACAATGATCTGCTAACAAGGAAATATATTTATAGATATATTGAAGTTGCCCTACTACGTGTTTAAGGTTGGATTTTGTGGGACCAAAATGAAAAGTTGTAAAAGTAGAAACAATATGCTATTAGGGTTAGATACCCAACCATAACTCATGAACAAAGAATAGAGAATATTGGTGAGATTTCTTGGCTGCTTTACTCAAGAACAAACGAATAGATGAAGAGCGAGGCCAAGAATATAATTTATGATTCCAAGTTGTTTTCGGTTGGTTAAGACTATATTGTTTTTCAAGATTTAAAGTGAATATTCACTAATTCAGTATTTTATTAAATAAGTTATTGTTGAGTTGAGCATAAAGACCACATCATAACATTTTTGTAATTGAAGAAATGTTCATATTAATGTTGGAAATTATTAATCAACGGTACTTGAGCTCTGTTTAGCAATCAACGGCTATTAGTGATATGTGTATCCTTCTTAACTCAATAATTTGCTAATTACACATGAATATAAATTCATCTAGTCATATTTAAAGGCATAGTTCTAGATATCAAGAATTTATATTTAGAAATAATTAATTAATTATATATGAGATTTCAATTTAATTCAAAGTTGTCTTAATTTAGACCCAATAACAATTATAATTAAGTTTTAAACTCATAGTGGAAACTATATAAAGCCCATACTAAAGTCACTAAATTTGGTTGAAACATTGAAGTGTTTAACCTTTACTTTATTGAAACTAAAATTTATCACTTTTTTTAAGTAATAGGAAAAACTTGTAACCATTACTCAATTATGCGCATTGGATAAATTTTGCCTAGTACAATTTACCTGTCATGTGTGATTTGTAGACTAGGCGGAGTTTGTACTGTACAGAACTACACACCCTCGAGTGTTAGCTAAAGATTAAAGCATTAAAAAATAATTATTCCATACAATATAATAATTGACTATAATACTTAGAAGAAATGTTAATGTTGCAACATTAAAAATTTTATTTATTAAATTAAAAATTACATATGATATCACTTACGGAGTATTTATTTAGCCAAAATTTTAAATTACAAGATTATCCAGCATGAAGAAATAAAAATATAAATTCTTTAAATTAAAATTTATATAAAATATTTAAAAAAAAAATTAAAGGTCAAAACCGAGGGACTTTTTTGGAATTAACATTTTTTCTTCTTTCCCAAGCCTTCCTCTCTCTCTTTCTGCACTTCCTACAGTCCCCAAAGTTTCAGCTCCGGTAAGTCTCCCGAAAATCCTAAACGACGTCGTTCCGAATTTCCTTCTCAGCTGTAATTACTTACGACCTTCTTCCTCTCTCTATGTCTCGTTTTAATGTTTGAATTGATATGTAATTATACATGTACTTATTAATGTATGTATGTATGTGCGTGTGTGTTCATATTAGGGTTTAGTTGAATTGGAATAGCTATGGCGAATGCATCGATGGATATTCCCGCAAAGGGTGGGTTCAGCTTCGATTTGTGCAGAAGGAATGACATGCTGGCGAACAAAGGGCTTCGCCCTCCTTCATTCCTCAAAACTGGAACTACTATTGTTGGCTTGATTTTTCAGGTTTTTATCTTCCTTTATGTTCGATCTTCCAATTTTATTATATTGTAGTAAAATGCTTTCAATTTCTGCAACATGTGTGTTTTAATTTTAGAATTTTCAAAGATTAATTTGATAGTTTTGGTAGTGGTAGTCCATTACTGTGTCAGTTTAGGGTTTAGTATTGTGTGTGTAATGAGAGACTAGGATGGGAAGTGTAAGCCGATTTGGAATTATCGTTTTCCTAGGGTTGCAGAACAAGAGTGGAATTAGTGATGGGTATACAATTAACAACGCAATTGTGAAGTGTAATTGTTTGAGGTTGAGGCATGTTTCAGATTGTGCAAGTGTTTTGCGCTAATGCAAAGATAGAACTTAGTAAGGTGGGGAAGGAAGGCATTTGTTTCATAGTTGGAGATCTGTATGGTTGATATAGATTTTGTTACAGCCATAATGGCATTGTCACTATGATTGAGAATAAAATGGTTCCTGCACCCATAATCAAATTATGCTTGCTTGCGATTTTAACAATTATCTTATGTCCTCAGGATGGTGTCATCCTTGGTGCAGACACTCGTGCCACTGAAGGACCCATAGTTGCCGACAAGAATTGTGAGAAAATTCACTACATGGCTCCTAATATTTATTGCTGTGGAGCAGGGACTGCTGCTGATACTGAAGCTGTTACTGGTAGTTTGCTATTTTACTATTTTACTTTTTCGTTTGTTGTATTGCGGCCTGAATTATTGACTAGTAATATTTGCTTCATTGCATTACATTTGTCTGTCTTACCTCTTATTGTGGTTATTTCCTAGACATGGTCAGTTCCCAACTGAAGCTCCACAGATATCACACTGGTCGTGAATCCAGGGTTGTCACTGCTCTTACACTTTTAAAATCTCATCTTTTCAGGTGATCATAGTTATTAGTGTTTTTTTTTCCTGGCACAGTTAGTGGCTCCTATGTGTAACTGAAATTGCTTCTCTGGAATTCCTAACTGTTTCTTCATTCAATCAGTTACCAAGGATATGTTTCAGCTGCTTTGGTTCTTGGTGGAGTTGATATCACTGGCCCACATTTGCATACTGTGAGTAACTGTTGAATTGAGATATCTTGTACTGTATCTATTTATTTTATACAATGTATAAAACTACTTCTTTTGACAGATTTACCCTCATGGCTCTACTGACACACTGCCGTTTGCTACAATGGGATCTGGTTCCCTTGCAGCAATGTCTGTCTTTGAATCACGATACCGTGAGGGACTAAACGTAAGTATGCTGTTTACTTGTGTACTTAGTCAGATTATATTAGGACACTGTCTTATATATTGAGGGTAAACTTCATTGCAGAAGGAAGAAGGAATTCAATTGGTGACGGATGCCATATTGGCCGGAATATTCAATGATCTGGGTAGTGGAAGCAATGTTGATGTTTGTGTAATAACCAAGGTGTGTTTTCCAAAACAGATGCTAGATGAAGAATTTCCACCTTGTTATATATTCAATCTTATTAAATCTGACCTGTACCCAAAAAAAGTACTCTAAAACATAAATAAAGATCTGGCAGCTGAATTTTGTAACTCTCTTTTTTTTTTTTTATTGAGTATTTCCTGACTCTCATTTCATCTGTTCTTTAGGGCCACGCAGAATATATTAGAAACCATAAGTTGCCGAATCCCCGAACTTATCCTCAGAAGGGTTATGCCTTCCCTAAAAAGACTGGTTAGAGTTCTCACTCTGAATACTTTACTCTTTTAAATGGAATTGTTTGAAATTGTGTTTTCAGACTGCTTTTCTTTCTTTCCCTTGTTATAATTGTGGATATTCATTGTGCTTGCAGAGGTTATTATGACTAAGATTACACCACTGAGAGATATGGTGGAGGTGATAGAAGGTGGAGAAGCCATGGAAGAATGAGTTCTGCTGCACTAATGAAGACATTTTAGTTTATTTCAATAAACTTTTACATAGACAATTTTCTAAAAGAACATGTCATGTTTTGAACTTGTATGGCTAAACTCTATATGAACTTTTTCATCAGAATTATCATATGTAGCTTGCAAACAATTTTTTTGCCAGAAAATACAAGAATGAGGTGCTCTGAAAATCACTTTTGGTAGCTGTTCCTCTAGTGCTGTCGGTAATTTTGAACCACTGACTTGCAGGGTCACATGAACTGTCATTATTCAAACATTTGCAGGTGTTGGTGATAATAACATTGTTGGAATCTACATCAAGGCAGACATTACTGCCATCCTTAAGCTTCGATGACAGATGCATCCTAGAATCTGAGATGATTTCCCATTTTGAGCTATCATCTGTGCAAAACAGACCAAGCTTTGCTGGCTTCCCGAGCTTTTCTGCCTGAAGGCAAAAGTAAGTTCCTTCCACTGTTAATGTTTTACCTGTAGTGTAGCCCCATGGATCTGACTCTGAGCATGGACCTAACTCCAATGGCTGGAAGAGTGAAACTCTTCGAACACAGAGCCCAGTCATTGGATGGAAAATTAGTTTATGTGGTCGAGACTCTGTATAACCTGGTCCTGCATTTCACATTAAATAAGTGCTCCGTATCATGCAATACTTTCAGTCTATATCATTTATCCTCAAGTTTCTTAATGAAATGATATGGTAGTCTATTTGTTGGTTCTGTTCATATATACCTCGAAAGGGTGACTGCATGATAGAGATCCTTTGGAGGAAGCTCAAGTTCCTCGGTTCACACCAATTCCAGGTCAGAACCCCATAAAACTCTTCTAGTCCAACTGAACCTTCTCTCAGATAGTAACTTCCAGCCAGCGTCCACAGTGCCCAGTCAAAGTCGAGCTCTGCTGCCAAACCCAAGAAGCAGTTGAAGTACCTATTGTCATTCACATTGGTACCCCTTAGATCAATCCCAAACTCACTGACAAACAACGGGTACCCTTTATCCAACACGAAACCTCCTCTGCTCATTATGTCATTAGTTATTCTCCCACACACTTTGTTTGGGTTACCCGATGCCCAGTCCTCACCATCAGTGAATCCATACCTGTGCACCTCAAAAACTAACTTCCCAGAGAACGTCAAGTTCACTGGTGTTTTCTGCAGGAAAGAGAGATCCTTATCGAAGCTTAGCCCAGAGAGGATAACTAGAAGATCGGGGTTTGCTGCATGCACTGCCTCAGCTCCTTGCTGCATGTACCTATCATTGATTCACACATATGCAATTCTTTATTTGTTACGGATAAATGTTTAGAGATGGCATATATACGGAACTGTGCTTTATCCTACCTGTACCAATCATTAACGTTTTGTTTAGGCCCTCGAAGTTCATTCCTCAAGCTCATCCCAACCACATTGCTAGTGCCGTTGAACATGGTGGCGACCTTGGTCAGGCCAATGACCCATAGCTTCGGGTCAAAGTAGATGTCGCCAAAGAAGCCATTGCCGTCATAGCTGCTGCAGCACCACCCAGGTTTGCTAATATGATTATCCAGTATTATCATCACTTTGTACTTTGCCAGACTACCAACCACAACCTGCCAAGACCACATCATAGCACTGAAATCATTGGGATCAAAGTATGTTTTTTTTAATTCTTTTTTTTTATAAAAAAAAAATAAAATTGCCTTTTGATTTGTCTAGTAGTAAAGACAGATTCATTGACCTTAAATTTGTAGTTGGCTGTCACCATCATGGTGCATTACTCATCACAAAAGGTCTTGTCACCATTAATTAAAGAGTAAACAAGGTTGAAGATGAGTGCCATCAGCCATGACACTGCATTCTTTTCAACTGATCTTATCCTTTCAAGTCATCAACGGACACAATTGCACAAACACTACAGATCTTATCCATTGCTGGGCTCTCAAATCAATTATATTCTCCTTGTCAAAATTGCAAAGCTTTTTCTCTTAACTCAATTTTATTAAAAACTGGTACCATACATCATTGTATCGAATATTATTAAAAACCAGTAATCATTACCTGGTAAGCAGAGATGAGGGGGAGATCAACAATGGAGGGGTTGTTAGCTTGAAGGCCAGCAATGGATTCGAGTAGTCCGAGGTTCTTGAAGGACTGTCTGACGGTGAGGGAGGCCAAGGAGTCATTGGTGAACAAGAAGAGAGGCCAAGTAAGCCTGACACAGTTGAAACCCATATCCACTATTTTCTTTGAGATCACATCCACCGGCTGCTTGCTCAGCCCTTCAGCCACCGCCACTTCCAGATGGGTGACCCAGTTCACGCACGCCAGCTTCACCCGCCGCCCCGACTCGTTCACGATCCACCGGGAATTGGTGGACAGCGGCTGAGCCACCACCGTGGGCGGAGGAGCCAAATGAGAGATAATAATGATGCATAGTAGAAAGGAATACGACTTCTCCATGTTTGATATTTTTAGCGGGCGTTATTGCAGGATGATGACTATTCTTTGCCTTGTTTTATAGTGCACCTGCAGCCTGCAGGGGTAGTGTGTGACGGTGGGCTGTGGGGCCTCACCCCTCAAACTTTTGTATTTTTTTAATTTATTTTTACTTATATAGTTACATCTAAAAATTTTTAAAAATTAGTTGAGCTTCAAATAGGTTTTGGTAAATTGGGTTGACTTTTTTTTTAAAAAAATATTCATTTAACTAAGATCAAGTTTTCTAGCTTTGTCGGATTGTTCAACCCGAGCTATGGTTCGTAATCCTAGGTTTCAAATAACGTTCAAATCCTAGTTGCTGGTAGAAAGTTAGTTGAGCAGTTGGTTTGACTCTTTGTGGGAGCTATTTATTGGTCTTCTTAGCTCGAGGGGATCAACTATTCCAGGGCCCTACTTACCCTGTGGATAAATCTTACCCCTCATACGTCCTAAATTGGTTTCATCCTGCCATGGGCAAGTCCAAGCCAACAAACTCTCCAAACATAATCGGGGTGGCATGCCTAACTCAACAAGACTTTATCATCTTAGGCAGAACAACTCTTGATGCTATTGTCACCCCCTACTCATTTAGGACAAGCTAGCCAGTTGGCTCTTTCATTCATTAGGTCTAACACTGTCACGCAAATCGTGCGTGACACTAGGTTTGATTCAAGTTTTTTGCTCTTTTGTAATATTTTCTAGAATTTTAATCTTTCAAATTTTTAGGTAATATGTTTACTCAGCTCACAATTTAATATCTCAACATCAATATCTAATAAAATATATTACAACTTTTACCCCTTGAAAATAACTTGTAGGCTCCACTTGTATAATATAAGTTGGCAAAGATTTTAAGATTTTTTTAAAAGGTCACTATTAGAGTGTCAAAAAGAATCTCAATCCTAATTGTTATTATTATTATTTATTTATTTTTGAAAGCTAATTGTTTTGTCCTTCTTCTTTGTTCCTTTTATTACAAGGGAAACCCCTACGGAGTAGTTTCCTATCTTAAGAGACTAAAATTTGATAGCAAGAAGCCAAGAATGTCCTCCATCCAATCTCAAGCCTGTATGTACGGAACTTTTTATTTGTTTTGAATCTTTAAATGACTACATGGCCAAAAAAAAAAACTTCAAACTATTGACATTATTACTCTAAAAAAAAAAACATTAAATTTACAAAAATACCTCAAACCATTAGCCTTGCTCTAAGAAACAAATATAATAGGAGAGGTAATAATTGAATTATCACTTTTAAGGCATTGGTTTAGTGAATTAAAAGTCTCATTTAAGACTTGCTTCTAACATATATGTGCGAAATTCTTTCTTCTAAAATATTGAATCCCCAACTCCAAAGACCCCACACACTCCTATCAGACAGAGTATTTGAGAAGATATAAATCACGATGACTTACTACTGGCTTAGCAGATAGGGTCAAATGCCAGTGCGCACAAGGGATTTGCCCACTTTAAGCATAATCTCCATACTGGCTGTCGAAGTTCGAACATTGGTCTCTTCTCCTAGATACTGTCTACTAAACTAGTGAGTTAAGCCCGTACGAGATTCATGATGAGTGGAAAAGTGGTGCATGCCTGAAATGTACATTTGCTTATTCCGGCCTTTTGCTTCCTTAGCTTCCCTTTCGAGTACAAGAGCTGTGAGGAGTATGGTTGGTGTTCACCACACGCTAAGAAAGATGAAGATGGTGGCTGCCGGTGGGTACGTGGTCCACTGATGCATGCACTACCGTCCTATGTGCCAAGTTTTTCACTTCAATTCCTAGCTAGTTTTAGAGTAAAGTCTTATAAAATATATATGTTTCTGGTTGGACAGACTTACAAGCCAAACAACATAGCTTGACGTACGCTGCCACTTATAATACCCTTAAAAAAAATTGTTCAGAAAATGGTGATGATCGAGTGGGTGAAACATGATTCTCGTTCACGAAAGTTATGGGTTCACATGGTCTTCATGCATAGTGCGGTCGCACCAGGCTTTCATATGTGGTTTACCTCTCTTTCTCCTATATGATTTGCGGACTATTACATTGAAGCGAGATTTATCCAATACAAACTCTCAAGTAGTGACTGCAATTAAATACGATTGTGACCATAATTTTTTATTGAATAATGTTTTAGTTTTTAATGATTTACCCTGAACATGTATAGTTCTTGAGTTTATAATTATGTTAGAATCTTAGACGTTGTCTTTAAGTTATGGTTAAGTAGTGGTTTTAATTTTCAAAACATGGTGCAAATGACCAAAACCTCAACGTGTTTAAACATTTAAGAACTATTCTTATTCACACTTAATAATTAGAAATAAAAGTCGCAAACTACTCTACATAATTTAAGAACTAAATTTACACTTTTTTACCATAATATATGCAAATGAAGCTATGCAAACAAATCGTGTTATTAGCAGACTATATGACGAAGAGTTTGATGATGAGTTTGAGGATTACCGATTCAAGTGCTTTGCATACATACCGTTTTCTAGCCTGTTACGTGAATATGTAGTTAACCCCAATGAATATTCAAATATTGGAGGTGGCATTTTTAGGGTTCACTTTTGATTTGAGCCGGACTAAAGTGAATTTAAGTTATTCGTAGTGAGGCAATGAGATTGATATATTGTATGCTCAAAATAGATAATAATTGAATGAGAAATTAATTTTCAATGTAGACTCATTTGAGTTAGAATATGAGCATGAAAAAGCTAAATGAGTTGGAATATAGGATGAAAAAGCTTTGTAAAAGTACTTAGACTCCACATTGATTTGGGGTGGGTTTGCACCAATATATATATATATATATATATATATATAGAAATCTACTCAAATGTGGTCACGTCTTTCTGTGTGATCGGTGCGGTATACACCATTATCACTAGTGTTAACAAAATATACCAAAAACACCCACATAACTCATCTGCCTCTTTGGTGATGCGTAGTTTTTTTACAGATGCCTCCACTGAGGCTCAAACCCACTCCCTTCCACATGAGAGTGTACACCGGGTGCCGCTTGACCACAAGGTCTTTGGCTGGTGATGCGTAGTTAATGGTGCATATTTGTGTTTATTTGTATTGTGCATTTTCTAACATTGAGTGGTGTATCTTATTAACACTAGTAGTGTAAACCGCACCAACTGCACAGGAAGGCGCGACCACAAAACTTTACTATATATATATCATATTGACATATTGATATTATCCAAATCAATGTTAATTGGTATGAATACCGGCAACTTTTTATTCCTTTTGTCACCTTTTTTCCGATTTTGGTGGGTTGGATATACGTAGTGTCCATGTGGGTTGTTTGTTTCTATGTAATAATGTTAATGTAATGCCTTCCATGACGTTCTAAACAAGATACACCAAATCATATCTTAATTTACACGATTTTATCTCATAATTTTTTTTTTGTTGGGATGACAAGTCTTGGTCTATACAATAGGTGAGAAAGCAATTGTTTAAAATGATATTTTTAAAAATTTTAATTGTACATAAATATATAAGAAAATACAAAGTATTATTTGTTGATCCACTGAATTTATGAGAAAGAGAGAATAAAGTTGATAGTAGGTGGAGGCGATGAATATTTTGTTACAATTGCGGTGCAAATGTGCAATATAGTCCTTCTACTTAAGGTACTCTTATTCCAACTAGAATAAAAGTCATGGTTGATTAAAATATAGTTTATATAGTCTATTACATAACCACAAGTCTCTAAGCTTTTTAATTATTTAATTATTCCGTATTACTTGCTTTTCTTTATACATATTAGAAAAAAAAAATAAAAGAGTAAGGATCGACTACCATACATAAATTTAGATCCGTATTTCTTTCTTTTACTTGTAAGCTACGAGTCTTTTTAATCATTTCTTTTCCCGTATTATCTTACTCCTCTTTTCAAATATAGAAAGAACAAAAGAGTAATAATCGTTGAAAAGTCAAGTGATGAGGACATTCGTGATGGGGCGGTTTTTTTTTTTTTTTAAGTAATAACTAAACAAATTTAAATCAAGCAATGCTAACAAAGTCTGGAAACAACTTTGTCAAAATGTTCTTAGGAGAAGTGTCGAAAAAATGTACATATGATTCATTGATTCATAATTGAGGATGGTTATTAATTAAAAGTGATTGATGCTTATCTTAATTTAATTAATACAGTATTTACTTAATATATTTCTAGTGGGGAGAAAATCTATATATTATATTATACACAACATTCTTTGATTTACTGAAAGTTTGCATCCGCTTTCAAAAGGTGCCCTCTCTAGACAAAACTCATCTTGTGATTTTAAATAACAAAAAATCACAAAGAGATAAATCAATCTAGGTCACTCATAATTTATCGACTCAACCCAAAAAGAATGATAAACAACTTACATGCATATAGTCGCATAGAGAATTAAACTTTAAACTTTGTAATTGTTTAGAGATATATTATATTATAAACGATATTCTTTATAGTTGAGTGTTAGCTTACGTTACGATAAATGAAATATTCTAACAGTTCCTTAAAAAAATGGGACTAAAATGTCACACAAAAAACAAGTGCGTACTGTCTAGTAAAGATGGGCTCGAGTGGAATACTTATATATATATATAAGCTATCCCAATCCGGAACGTTGTCATATGAGGCCAAAGCCCAATGTGCAATAACACATACGTAACGTTGTCATGTGATCGAGTATGTGATAGGAGATAAATTATTGTTTGGATCATAGTTTACATATCTGTGTGAATCAGGGATGAAATATATATATTTTTAATATATTAAAAATATATTATGTGTGTATTGAATGTATATTATTTAATAATATATAAAAAATTATGTACTATGAAATAATGTATTTTATCTATAAATAAATTAATTGCACATAATTTATTAACACACATAATATAACTGAATATTATATGCATGCAGTTAACATATTATTTATGTGTAGTTAATATATTAGGTGTCTTCAATTTATTTGCAAACATATAATATTTTTGGAATTGTAAGGAATTAAGAATATAAAGATGGTTTTTTGATATTCCTTCGTGCATTCGTCATTTGATTTAATGAAAGTTGGTATTTTGTTTTTAAAAAAAAAAAGAATATAAAGATCATGTCTCTAAAAAGATGAATAAATAAATATGTGTCTATGTAATTAAGAAACTTTTATAAGGGTAAAATAGTCTAAACATGTTTTTTTTCTCAAGTCTTGTGGAAAACAAAATTCCAGCTTTTCTTAAGGAATTCATTTTCTTCAACTTTGAGAAATTCATTTTTCAATGGAAAATATTTTCAATCCAACATTCCAACCATACAATATAAAATACTGTAACATTTTCCTTCCCTTTTAAGAAAACATTTTTCATAAAAAATATTTTCCATCCAACCAAACACTTCTTAAAGAGTTGCATGCAATTATTACAATGCATAAAGATTTGGTTTTTTTTTTTTTTTTCTCAATGATAAATATATCAAACATATCAATAAATGCTAGGATGTTGAGTGTATAAACAATGTTTCATGAATACAGACCGTACCCAAACCACAAGGGACAATAACCTATGCCAGATACTGGGATCGTTAATTGCGGGCATGAATACTATACCTAGGCTGTAGCCTGTAGGCAGCTCAGAAACATTGTACATTCAAATAAAATATTGTACTTTTGAATAAGTGTTAGAACAACCTCAACAAAATTTTTGATTGGCTTTATAGTAAAAAAATTGGGCAGGTAGATCTTGACTGATGGGAATCAGAGATCATTTTTTGCTAAATTTTTTCTCAAAAAAAATAAAAAATAAAAAAACAAAGAAAGAGATGCTCGCTTATAGCGTTTACTTTACCCAACAGGCGCTTCAAGGTGGCCGCCAGCTGGTTGCCACTCTGAATCTTTTTTTTTTCTTTTAAAAATATGTACACCAAATTTGTTTTTATATAATAACAAAATTATTATCAATGTCTATTTTTATCTATTTATGTAGACATACATTTTAAATATAATTATTTTAATTATAAATATATCAATATAAATTATAATTATGAAAATTATATTATAGAATTTACATACATACATATTAATAAATTTATTTGTACATACAACGTATTACACAACCATATAATAAGAAAATGCGTTCGATAAGAGTTAAATTTACTCATACAAAATTTAAAATTTATATTTTTTTTAAAAAAAAAATCAATGTATAATTTTCTTAGTTGTTATTCATATTGTTAGAACTATAATATATTTGAAATACAATTATAAATAAATCAATTTAATAATGTATATTTTTTTCTAAATTTATTTAAATATGCACCTGAGTATAGATTTTATTAACTATACAAAATTTTAATTTTAAATTTGTATGCCATGAAAATAGATATTTAATCAAATATATGAAAATTTGACCATATTATTATATTATTTTCATTTATCTAATGTTTTTATTTAATTTCATAATAACAAAATTTTTTGGTGCATAACTAGTGTTCAAACTAGAACGTGAATAGGTCAATTTTATGATTCTGAAGATTATTAATTATTATCCCAAAACTAATTTTTAAAAAATTGGGAATATAACGCCGTAACGGCGAAACGCACCAAAATTCACATTATATAGTTTATAATTTTCCTTCCGGCGGACGAAATTGCAGTTTCCGGCAATCTTTCGTCTTCTTCCCTCCACTCTCTCTCTCCCCCCGTGGTGTTCATGAGATTGACTAAATTACCATAAAATCCCTCCGTTTGAGACGAAATTAAAGTCGTCAACACCGTCATCGGTTGACTCAAGTCCTCCCCCATACCAAATCTTAGGGTTTCGGCCGGCAATCCCATACCAAATCTTAGGGTTCAGGAATTCGCTTGTTTGCTTGCTTCTTCAGCACGCTTTTAATTCGTGATTCTTTTTACGTTTAATGATTAATGAAGCACACTACGACTGATTAGTTTATAGAAAAAATTGTGTATTGTTTGGATATATAATTGATATGCATGAATGGCGAACGCCGGGGAAGAGGAAAACGACGCCGTTCTGAGCGATGTCGAGGCCGACGAGCCTGTGGAGATCGATGTCAAGACTCCGTCCCCGGAAGACGTATCCCTGGAGAAATTCCGGGAGGTCCTCGCCGAGCTCGATCGCGAGAGGCAAGCGCGCATCGCCGCGGAGAATTCCAAATCGCAATTGGAAGTCTCGCTCAACCGATTGAAAGTCCTAGCTCACGAGGCTATTAGGAAGCGCGATGAGTCGTCGAAGCAGCGGGATCAGGCCTTGCGCGAGAAGGAAGAGACGTTGGTGAAGGTTGATAAGGTATCAACGGAGCTTAGTGGGGCGGTTAAGGAGAGAGATGAAGTTTTGAAGCAGAAAGAGGAGTTGCAAAAGGAATTTGAAGAAGTGATGAAAGCGAAAGAATCGAAGAGGGTGGAAGTCGAGACTGCAGCTTCGATGTTGGTGAGTGGGATTGATAAAATATCCGGAAAAGTGAGTCATTTTAAGAATTTTACCGCCGGTGGATTGCCTAGGTCTCAGAAATATACAGGCTTGCCAGCAGTGGCTTATGGGGTGATCAAAAGGACAAATGATATAGTGGAAGAAATGTTGAGGCAGATTGACTCAACAACCAAGTCTAGGAACGAGGCTCGGGAACAGATGGATCAGAGGAATTACCAGATTGCTATTGAGATTTCACAACTTGAAGCAACAATGAGTGGTTTGAGAGAGGAGATTTCTAAGAAAGATGCCCTTGTTGAGGATCTGCGGAAGTCTCTGGCTGATAAAGATAAGAGCTTTTCAGAGTACGAAAAGGAGATGCTTGATAAGCAAAATGCCATGGAAAGTGAATTGATAGGGTTGAGGCAGATGCTGAGTGAGTCTGAAGGTAAAATTAGCAGTTTGGAGTTGAAGTTGGAGTCACTAAGATCTTTATTGACTGACCAATTGAATTATGTATCGCAAATACACAAACAGGTTTGCAATGTAATAAAGGTTGTGGATGTTACAAAGTCATCTGAATTATCAGATTCCTTGTTTCTTGCTCGAGAAATGGACGTTGAGGAGAATATGAGAGCATCTTTGGCAGGATTGGAGTCCATATATGATTTAAGTCAAATTGGTTTTGAAAAAACAAGGGATCTGATGGAGGAGAAGAATCGTGAACTGAAAAGCCTTAAAGAATTGGTTTCACAGCTGATGCAGGAGAAAGAACAAATTGGGTCTTTATTACGAAGTGCTTTATCAAGAAGGGCATCAGTGGATTTGTCATCCAAAACAAATGAGCTGTTTAAAATAGCAGAAAATGGATTGAAAGAGGCTGGGATAAATTATAGGTTCAATAATAACCTTGGGGAGCATAAATCTCCAGCTTTGGATGATAAATTGCAGGCTTCCGACATAGAAGAAGATGAAGTATATGCTTTGGTAAGTTATTGCTGGTCTTATTTAAAGGGAAAATCCTCACTCTGTTTCTCATTCATCATTTTTCATGACAGGCTGGCACATTAGAGAACATTATCAAGCAGTCTCAGCTTGAGATCATTGAGCTTAAACATTCACTGGAAGAGCAAAGGTACCTTCTGTTCATCTTTGGTTGTATTGGCCTGATGCTATATGATTAAAGAGTAAACCCCATAGTGCTGTGAGGTCTGTGTGGATTCGATCATGAATATCTCCACTCTCCAGAAATCTTTCTAACTTCAAATAATGTAAAGGATTGCAGTAGTAAGAAATTAAGGACCAAGATATAGGCTAATTATATCATTCTAATAAGACTATCAGAAAGTCTGATGTTACTGGTATTTGCTTTGTCCAAGAGATAAGGAATATGACCTTGAGCATTTTTGCATTAAATGCATATCTGAGCCACACTATATCTTTTGCCATGCCCTGTTACCCCTTTTCTCGGGTTCTGTGAATAAAATGTTATGACAATGACAGATGGGAATTCTGGTAACGTTGGCAAATTTCATCAAAATGTGTTTTCTTTGCTTGCCTATAGATATGGTTACTGCTTTAGCTAAGTAATATTTCTCTAATGCTTATTTGAACTTGTTTGTACATTCTTCTCGACTTGGGAGCATCAAATCTATGTGTATTTTTTCTTAGACCAAGGCCAACTGAAGGTTATTGTTTTTCATTTTGCTTTGCTAAATCAAGGGCGGAGTCAAGTTTACTTAAGGAACATGTGGATGCTCAAGCAAAGGAACTGAGCCAGTGGAAGCAACAGGTAGAGGAGCTTGAGGAGAAAGAGAGGGTCGCAAAAGAAAATGTAAGTTTACCTTCACTGTATGTATCTTTAACATGCAATGCTGTTAGTGGTATAGGGAGACTTCTTTTATATATGTTAGATTGAGAAAATGCATTAGTAATAGTATTATCTTGATGCCAGTTCATATTCTTATGTTTGTGCTGTAATCTAGGTTGAAGGGCTTATGCTGGACATTGCTGCTGCTGAAGAAGAAATCAGAAGGTGGAAAGTAGCAGCTCAGCAGGAAGCTGCAGCTGGGAAATCTGTTGAACAAGAATATCTGGCGCAGGTATGCTTGATGCTTTCTTGAACCCCTCCTCTTTTTGCATTTGACCTTTGATATCAAATTTTAAATAAATTGTATCTCTGGTAACTTAAGCCCAAGATCGACAATTTCGTAAGCTTTAGGTACTCTTAACGCAAGCATGAGCATGAACTGTCCTAAATTTTGTTAACAGTCTTTTGAATGAATTCTTAGCAATCAATAGTTGATTGAATTCATTGCATTGGAATTTGGAAACTAATAGATTTGTCAACATGGTCTTTAGAGTTCCTCATGATATGTTGTTTGAAAGAGCTAGACTGGAAGGAGAATATTTATTGAGGATTTTTATTTTATCTTGCACTGCCTTCTGGCCCTTCTGGTATTGAACTATTATTACTTGATAGAAAAACACTCTGTTTCTTAAATTTATCATAATCAAAATTTAAGTGGTCATTGCTGTTGTAAAATTCTGCTTGACCTCAGAATTAAATACAGGATAGCATTATTATTTCAACCTAATTCTTAGTAATGAAGGTTTGGATTAAATGGAAACTGAAATAAGAATTAAATACCACTTTTTTTTTTTAAAGACAAATACCACTTTTTTTTTAAACTAAATTTCGTGATTGACTGATAACTGGTCCAACAGTGTTTGTCCTTTTAATTTTCTTCGCCCCCTTTTTTCTTGGCTTTGCATGGATATTATGAATGAACATAGAACAAGATTTCTTCACATATGCAACAACAAGAATCAGCAATAGAATTTGGTGGCATTAAGCAATTCTAAGTTCTCACTGTAAAATTAGGTGTTCAAAATATGGAAGATATTTTTGCCAACATGAGCCGGAGTTCCTTCTTCTGGCTTTGAACTGTTGAGTATTGAGACCTTTCTGCATAGATTGGAGATATCATGTTTTATGTAAATAAGCTGTACTCTCTCTTATGTCATTGACACATCGTCTAATTTGTTACTTGCGAATGAATGATGAACCTCTCAACACATGTGACATCTGCTACATAGAACTTAATCAATACATGGACCTTTCAGTTACACAATCTCAGTGGGTATGCACCAATGTGCTCCATTACTTATAACAATGTGTTCTATGACTCCTGCAGTTGTCTGCCATACGCCAGGAGCTTGAAGAAGCAAAACGGAGTGTGATAGAGTCAGAGAAGAAGCTCAAATTCAAAGAAGAAACTGCAGCTGCAGCCATGGCCGCGAGAGATGCAGCTGAGAAATCATTGCGACTGGCAGATTCAAGGGCAACTAGGTTGAGAGAGAGATTGGAAGAGCTCACTCATCAGCTCGAAGAGTTGGATTCCAGGGAAACCTCCAGACCAGGCCTAACCAGACCCAGATACATATGCTGGCCTTGGCAATGGCTAGGCATAGATTTTGTAGGTACTAACAGGCCAACCGAAACGCAACGCGACGGTTCAAACGAAATGGAGCTTTCTGAACCCCTTATCTGAATTCTTTTTCCCCATACTTACCCCATCCTCCTTACCCCTCTGTATATCTATTCTTAAGTGTGAACCTTTTAGAGAATGAAAGCTGTGTGACAAAAATAGAGAATACATTTCCCAACCCTTATCCAGGTAATTGGAGTTTCATCAACTGTTTATGCTACACAGGAGAGAGATTAGTTTTGCACTTTTGCCTGCCTTAATAATGACCAGTTTTCCACTTTTTTAAAATTCCAATTCCTGGCTTTTGTTATGACTCAAATTTGGTTAACAAAACTACATTTTTCTGTCTGTGAAGAGTTTAAATTATCTCCAACACAGCTTAGTTGATTCTTGAGTGATAGTTATGGGCAAGCATTCAAGACCGAGCACTGAATGTCGTACCTAATGTGGTGGGCTCCTTGTAAGTACTAGATATTGGTCATCTCACCTAATGAGTCCGAAGGCGAGGGAATTTTGCATTTTGTGGCGCAAAGAGTTTAAATCATCTTTGTTATTCATCTCAGGTACGCTACACAATAGTCCATCCTCAGAATGGGATAAATACATTTTCTAGGAAAAAACAAATGCAATAGCACCATTCATCAATGAAGTTTAAAGTTACAATAAACTACTTAACCAATTAATAAACATTATAAACAAAATTAACCTCGTTCTAACGTTATTTTCATCTGATCTCCAATCTCAACGCTTTGTGCTGCACCTTTTTGCAATCAAGATCCCAGTGGGAGGACTAGAAACCATGATTGTGCAATGGCTATAGAGCCAATAAGAGTACTTGAGAATCCCCCCAAGATCAGACCTCACTCTGAACAGACCCTTCACTTCAAACCTAACTTTCCCATTCTCAATCTGAGTTCTCAGCTTCTGACTGTGATCTGCAGAGAGCCCAACCTGGCTGGTCACCAAGTGCACATCTTGGAACTTGTATTCATGGTTCATCATGGAGAATTGTTGGATGTAAGTGGAAGCTATGGGGGATTTGTCGTGGTAGAGATCCACAACGGCGTAATGGAACTCCACTTTGCCTTTCTTGTTTGGGTTTGTGAAGTTTGCGAGGAGGGTGAGATCGGCGTTGAGGAGGTAGCCCATGTCGAGGTAGGCGGCGTTGAGGGTGGCGCTTGAGATGTCGAATTTGGGGTTTCTTGGCCGGAAAACTAGGTAGATGACGAGGATGGCGAGGAGGGCGAAGATGACTAGGATCCAGAAGAGGGTGCAGCAGGCGGCGATGAGCCATGCTAGGGGATTGGTTTTGGTTCTTGATGGCACCCTCAGGTGAGGGTGGTGGTGGTGGGGCGCCTGGCCGCTGCCGCCGCCGCGTCGCGGCGGCGGCGCTTTGTGGCGCTGTGGTGGAGGAGGAGGAGTTAAGTCAATGTAATCATCTTCCGGCGGCTTTGTCCGGGGAACAAAATTTGCCGGGAGCGGCGGCGGCGCTGCTGATGTTCCCGGACGGTGATCGGACGGCGGCGGCGCCGCCGCTGATGTGCCCGGACGGTGATCGGACGGCGGCGGGTAGAATGTGGGCCCGGGCCGCGGCGGCTCCGGCTGTTCGGGGAGCTGCGGCGGGAGAAAATGGGGATTGTTGTCACGCATGGTTGATTTGTGGGGATTGGAAATGGAGATTTGCTGAGAGGGAAGGAGGAGAAGAAGGAGGAGGTTAATGAGAACATGTTGGGGGGAGTGGTAATGGTATGATTGATGGGAAGGCAAAGAATCAGATTTGAGTTAAGCATGGAAGGCAAGCAATCTTGGTTTTCTTCTTTTAGTATAGTATAATCTTTTTTTAACTATAGCAATATTTTCCATGCTAAGCTAAAAGCTCTCTGCTATTCTCCGCTTTACCAAGTTGAGTATCTGCAGATCCGGTGTAACAGTATAAATGTCTTGACATGAAACCTCACCTTTCAACGCCTAACCTTAACCATACACCGTCCACTCCACACTTTCTTCAAACTAACTTTACTAGACTGCTACGTGTTAGAAAAATGATTTTTGAAAGTTATACATATATTTGAATTTTGTAGTGTTTAGCTATTAAAGGAAAATAAAGTCCAACAAAAATATAGATTCTAATCATTGTTTTGTTAAAAAAATGTCTTCAAAATTATGAAAGATATTTTTTGTATTCTTTTCCCGCACTTACTTCTCTTTCTGAAAGGTGTCAAATGGGTAGTGATATAGTAAATATCAACCTTATACAACACAAGTTACAGTTGGGCTATAATACTTACGCTAAAAACCTGTTGAATGCAATATTAGGCTCGAGTGGCATAAATGTGGGTCAGAGGTCTCCGAGCTCTCTAACATCTACAAGAAACAGTCAAAAGTCCCTCTCTCATACATTTAATTAATGCGGTATTTATATTATAGCTAGGAGACAAGTTTCTAGCTCTCAGCATGCTAGGCACGTGGAGCGCATGCACCGGCCCTAGTCGAGTAGAATTGTGACCGTACACGTGGGGTGAGATGCCCTTCGCGCCTTTTAGGTGCAATGGGTCAAAGTAAAAAACATCATGATCGGGTCGAGCCCGTAAGGTCGGTGGTGAGACATTGATGTAGGGAGATCCAGGGGAGGGCTCACGAGGTCGGCTCATCAGGGATGGTCAAGAAGTGTACTACTTGTAGTCAGAACAGGTCGGCCTGGATAGCGATCATGGCGCGTATTCGGTCTGACCGCTTGTACTAGTCCCGTTCCCTGAGGGATATTCCCTATCAAATAGGTTGGCCCATCAATTTTTAATAATCCTAACATAGTGGATCGAGTGGTGCTCTAAGAAGGTTTTGTATATAAAACATGCATCCAATCTGACACATTACACCTACCATCACAAAATAAATAAACTTGATTCATATTGTAAATTGTGAACATTTAGTATATATATAAATTGTGTATTTTAGACTCGGATCCACCAAATAATTTGTCTATGTACTGGAGTAGTTATTTCATTATATATTTATATTGCCTCCACTAAGACCCACCCCTTCCATATAAGAGTGCAACCGGGTGCCACTAGACCGCAAGGTCTTGGCAATCAAAACAAAAATCTAAAAGCACAAATCCAAACTTAAAAGTTAGATTACCAATAAAATGGAATGATATTTAATTAGGGAATGAAATTTTTAATTGAAAGAGTAATCAAATTCCATAATTGTATTTTAAAAAATTGCAAACCAAACACTATCTAACTATGATTTTTATATTTACACTTTCAAATTGTGGTATCCTCGTTTGTTTGTATGATGTTGATGAAGTTGTGGAATCAGGCTTTGCACATGCAAGGAGTCAAAGGGTTCTCCCATATATCATAGTTTGGGAAGGTTTGTTCAGGCAATCCAGTCCTTGTCCTGTGACTAATCACAACATCATCTTTTAGGGTAGCCCATCCCATGTATGGGTCACCTAAGAATTTGGACATGAGATTCTTGTCTGGTTTAATAGATTTCTGGGTGTGACCCATGTACCTTCTATACCCAATTACCAGTTTCGCAAAGTTCCCTCCATGTGTCATCACAAAAACATCTGATTTCAGGCAAACCAGGAAGTCTAGGGCTGCCAACATTGTCATATGTTTCCTCAAACCATCCAACTCCTCTTTTGTTGCTAATTCCTCCTTTCTAACCTGTGTTACAATATAGTGCAATAGCGTTCAGTAACGATCACAGTTGAAGAATTTAAGAGTGCGTTTTGTCTCAACTTACAAGATTGGGGAACATGTTTTTGAGTGGCGCCATGCTGTTTTCTCCCCCATACACCTCGCCAGAAGCAACATATATTTGAGTTTCTTTAGGATACCCCATTGCTCGAAGCAAAAGTGCAACTTCACCCGGCTCGAGAGGGCACCACCCCTCCTTCCTCTTCTGCAGTGCCAATTGCCACAAATGTGAGCCATCCTGCAGGTGCAAGTTATTCTGATTATAAAGAATTGAAGGATATATTTTATCTCGATTAAAAATCTAAACTCAATATGCAACCTGGCCTAACCTTGAATCGTTCAGGCCATTCATTCTTTCTATATTCAGCCATGAGAGTCTTCTCCACCCTTGTTCCCCCGAAATCACAGAATGATAAGCCCACCATCCCCTTCTCAAACCTTAAATGTAGTGCCCTGCAATCAACCACGGATTACAATTACAAATCATTCATTAATACTTAGCTTAAGGGCTAAATTTGGTACCCAACTTTAAAAATCAATAACTAAAATTATAAATGAGCAATAGTAGGAAGATTAAATATGGAATTAACCCGAACATATATATACACATTACATGAAAGGATTTGAGCTGCCGTTGCGGTTTCTCATCCTTGAGACCAATTGATCAGCCATTTGCTCAATCTCTGGAAGAAATTTCAGAGCATGATAGTTCACCCTGCACCTCAACCTGTTTATCTCAGGACGAACATTATTGTACCTGAACCATACACACACACAATGGTCGGTTGTTCATGTCGAATAGTCATCGTCATCATGAAAGGAAATTAAGGATCCATTAAAAACAGTTACCCAAGTCGATCAACAAACGGTTTCAACATCATTATCTTCTTCTCCTTTATTCTTGGCAAAACATTATCCAGATAAAACTGTGCTGAAGCATATTTGGGAATGTTCTTTACTGTACGCCTGCCATGCATGACACAAGGGGGTGTTTGGTAAATAATGTTAGCTAAGATTATGTTAGTAAGTTTTACTAGTTGATAGTAGCTTATTGTAGAAACGTATTTGGTAAATTAGTATTAGTTGATAGTTGATTACGTGTAAAATGACTTGTTGTTTTGAACAGTTTTATGAATTTTAACATTTTGAAGCAATAAATTGTTACAAAAAGTTAATTAATAAAACACTCTAAATCAAAATTAACCTAAGGTTACCAAACATGATCAAAATCTTTGAATACCCTTAAACCCAAACCCAGTCCTTAATTATACCACAAAAGCTCATCAGGAAAGAAACCAAACCTTATGTCTCCTAACAATTCTGGTATGTCAATAAACCAACTGGGTATATCACGAACAATTCGCACGTCGTCCTTTAAATAGTCAATAAAATGATCAACATCAAATATGTCCTCAAACTCACTGCAACCATTTCAAAAACCCAGATCAGAAAAACATGCAGACATGCATTATATTATTCGAAACCATATATTTTAAGGTTAATATAATTAAGGTGAGCACAGCCAAAATTGACTTACGTTGGGTCTTGCCATATCCGATCTTGTTTTAACACTGGCAAAATAAGGGTAGTATTCATTAGCTTTGCCACTGCAACAGCATTGCATATCTGCATGCCAAGTAAGAATAAAAGTAGCAAGGTCACACCTGTTTGCCCTTATAATGATTGCGAGTTTTTCTCGTCACAAAAATAAAAATAAAACAAATAGCACACGTTCATCTTCAAACAGTCATTAAGAAGAACCAAAAAGGAACAACATACAGCAATTCTCTGCTGGTTTAAACCACCCTCAGCAACTATATATATGTATCCATTTGTTTCATTTTCGGAAGGAAGATCTGCAAATAATCAAGAATAATATAATGAATGTAATATGGTTTATTTATTTATATAATTTATTTTATTATTACATACAAGGAGAATATAATTAATCTCAATACCACTCATAGAGAGCCTTACACTTATATTGTTGAATTACACGATTTTTTATGTATTAGTTTAAAATTTATACCTTGTTACTTATATTTTGTATTAATTATTTGTTTTTTCTAAGTTGTTAATTTTCAGTTTTATATAATTATCTCACACACACACACATATATATGTATAGTACCTGAAGTTATGCCCTCACGTCGTTCAGCACAAGCCTTCCATGAAGTTGTGGCAGAATAAGGATTCTCCCATAATGAAGGAGGCTCCTTAACCTAGTATGTGAAAGAGTACTTAACATAGTAAAAATGGTTGTTTATTAATACTTTAATGTATTGAGTTTGAGAAAGAAGTTACCCGTGGACAATGAAGAGTCATGCCTTCCTTGTTGCATAAATAGGGTGTATTATTCTACAGGCCAGGAAAAACAACAAAATAATTACATGCATGCATATACTGTTACAATTAACAAATTACCACTTTATAAAACTCTCTTTTTTTGAGTGAGGTAGAAACTCAATCACTACTCGGGTGTTTATGGGGTAAATTCCACCTTGTAATCATAGTCAACAAAGAATTAGCTCATAAGTGACTTGGCTCAAATTAAGAAAGTCAATAGGTTGTCCTAGGCAAATTATATTGTGGACCATGGTCCACAATGCATGGTGGACCATGATCATAGTTGATACTGCAGTTGTGTTGAAAGGAAACTACAGTGCACGGAACAGAGGTCGTTCATCCGTGTTCTGTGCAACTGCAGTTTCCTTTCAACACAATTGCAGTATCAGTCCACGATATAATGACTGGTTGCAGTTATTAAGTCACGATATAATGACTGGTCGTCCTGCAGGAAGTCGAGCTTGTAAAATTGCAGTTTGCAGGAAGTCGAGCTTGTAAAATTGCACTTATTAAGTCACTCGTCTGATCTGGCCAACTTGACTGAAGTTGCTCATAAGAAAACTTTTTACGAGTTGTGGAACACCCACAGTCACTATCCAAAAATGCGCAAATTATTTTGTGGACCATGGTCATGGTTGATATTACAGTTGTGTTGAACAGATACTGCAGTTGTGTTGAAAGGGAACTGCAGTTGCGCAGAACAGAAGTCGTTCATGAGTTAAACACAACAGCAGTATCAGCTATTACCCATGGTCACGGTATAACGACCGACAAAAATGCATATTCGATAAAGTCTACCTTAAATAATAAGGTTCAAACCACAAAAGAAAATAAGCCGCATTACTAGGAAAATAAATATAACCTCAAAGGAGAGCTTACAAATCGGTTGAAAACTGAAACCGCTGAAACCATTACGAAAAGGAGTAAAAACGACACAATCATCTTGTATTTCCGAAGGTGATGAGACCCCGATTCGTCGGCGATACAGAAGCAACGGAGGCGTTCTCGGTGGCGGCCACGGTAGCCATCGACGACGGCGGAGAAGCTGTTCGCCGCAGCTCGGTTTCCCACAGAGCTACAGTGGCGGAGGTCCGGCGGCATGAGTACGTGCGTGCAGAAATCCGTTACGTATCCTGTAGGGGTTATAGTGTGCGTGTCGGCGGTCTGAGTGTCCGGTGACGTTTCTTTAGTCGCTGTCAGAATATCCGATGAAGACTTCTGTTATCCATTAAGATAAAGGTACAATGACCATAATTTTTCTCCAAGATTTTCTTGTCTCTTCCTAACAATCAATCCACGTGATTTGTGTGTACATAATTAAAAATAAGAAAATAAACAAATATAATTGTATCTTCAAAAAAAAATAATTGTAATTACTACTTAAGGTTAATAAGAGCATCACCAATAGTTAAATAATATTTGTCAATTTTTTTGTTTAGCAATGACGGACTAAGAAAATAAGAGACACAGTAAAATAGTTTTTTTTTTTAAAAATAGTTAATAATATAATTTTGCAAATGCAAGTTTTTTAAGAGCAATCCCAAGAAATATTTTTAGGTGATTTTTTCAAAAGCAAAAATTGAGTGAGACTTTTTATCCTGCAAATACAATATTTTTGTGAGACTCATTGAATGACAAAAAAGAAAAAAAAATCGTGCCATCTGTGCGTTGGGTGCACCACCGTGCCCAGCAGGTGCGTGCAATAGTAATAAATGTGACTTTTTTATGTTATTGAGTCATTTCCATTTTTGGTCCTACTGTTATTGAGGCATTGCCAATTTTAGTCCACTTCATTAATTTTTGCCACATTGCGACCAGTCTTATTTAGTTTTTGTCACTTTTAGTCCACCGTTAAATTTTTTGTCAAATAATCGTCCAAAACAGGGATATTTTGGTTTTTTCATGCTTTGATCATCTCCTTTACCCTTTGCAGTGGTTTTCCTTAAACATTTTCATCCAATGAAGAGGTCCGGCGAAAGCCATGGGTTTGTAATGTGGCTCACATGGCTTTCGCCGAACCTTTTCATTGGATGAAAATGTGTAAGGAAAACCACTGCAAAGGGTCAAGGAGATGACCAAAACATGAAAAGACCAAAAATACCCCTATTTTGGATGGTCATTTGAAGAAAATTTTAACGGTGGACTAAAAGTGGCAAGCACTAAATAAGACTGGCCGCATTGTGGCAAAAATTAATGATGTGGACTAAAATTGGCAATACCCCAATAACAATAGGACAAAAAACGGTAATGACTCTTTTGTTTTTGTGCTTCCCCCCTCCCCCCGCCTTTCCTCTTTTCTCTTCACTCTCTATATCCTACTTGACACGGAACAAATTATAAAAAATAAAATCTTAAAGATACTCTAATGGATATATTGCATTGTGGACCTACCATTGTACATATATTCCTAGTAAGGATGGTGATTTAAAATATTACCGAGTTGTTGAAGAGTTTATGATACATGGTCCGTGTGGTCTTGGAAACAAAAATTGTTCTTGTATGGTTAATGGTTGTTGTATACTAGTTTGACTATTATTTAAACAAAACAAAAAATGATTTAATTAAACTTTTGACCGGGAATGAGGATTTATTTCCCATCCTAAACATTCTCCCGCAGGGATGGAGATGGGAAAAGATTTTATCTTTCACAACGAGAATGGAGATGGAGACTAAGATCAGGATAGAGTTTCATAAACGAGGATGTGGATATATTTTTCAAGAAAATACTATTTTTACTCTTTCAAATTATATTCTCATTTTTACTTCATCTCATAAATATTAGATGTAGACAATTTTTCTTAAATCTATAAAATAAAAATATCATATTTATATTTATCACATCAAAAAAGTATAATTAATGGAGTAAGATTTAAAAATCCTCACGCTAAAACTCTATTCCCTGCCCCCACTCCACCCGTTGACATCCCTACAAATTACAACAAAAAATACACATTTAAATAAATCTTATTATTGTCATCCAAAAGTAAATACATCGAAAAACATAATTAGATGTGACATCAATGTCAAAGGCACGCAAATCTAAATAGATGCATCAGAGTGGGGGACCCACCTCCAGGCTGTATTCCAATTTTTCATTTCTCAATTTTTGTTGAAAACATTTCTCAATTTTTTTAATTTTCATTATCCATTTTTTCAATTTTTGGTTCCATGTATCAAATTCAACTTTAAAATAGAATAAATTCAATACACTAATACTGAATATTTAAAAAGTAAAAAATAAAAATAAAAATATATTACTAAATAAATTATAATTAAATACTTTTTTTTGTAATAAGAAAATGTTTGATTACAAATAAAATACACAAAATCTCAATAACTACAATTCTTCATATAGTATTTGTACATTTTTACAGCAAAGATAATAATAATAATAATAATAATAATAATAATAATAATAATAATAATAATAATAATGAAAAAGATGAGAATAGATATATTAATAATTAATAATAAGATAATATAATTAATATTCATAGAATAGATAGATTAATTATTTTATTAATATATACTAAATTTATTAAATAATAAATATTATAGAATTATTAAATATTAAATATATTTTCTCAAAATTGATTTTCATTCCTTATCCTATTTTATATATTAATATTTTTATTAGACACCATTTAAGAACAAATATATTCTATATTTATTGTTCGTTTCATTACAAAAAAATAAAGTTATGTCATTTAATGTACTTATTATTACATTCTCTATCCCATTTTATTTACACTTTTATTTTTAAAAATACATTTTACTTGTATTGTTTACTCTTCATTGTGAAAATTAATTATTTTTCTTTAACATGAATATCAATTCGTATATACTAAAATTATTATATTATTATTATATATTAAATATTAGTATTTATGAATATAATTAATCAATTATAAGATTATTAAATATTACATCAATTTCAATTTTGGTTAATGACCATGAGCCCTACCATATATATCAATTGAATAATGACTGAAAATATAATAAGCATCCAAATACTCTTGATTTTCATTATTGTTTTCTATCATATATATGGAAACAAAAAAAATGTAAATAAAATATGTACCATCTATATGAAAGTAGGTTAAAATAGAGGATAAATATTACGTAATATAAATATTGTAGTATATTAGTAAATATATTCTTACCGTATACAATAAATAGTTTAAAAAAAAAACTTTTCTAAACAACTGATAAATATTCAATATATTCCTAATAATATTTAGTAAACATATTCCTACCGTACTTAACATAACTTTAATTTGTTTTTTTTTAATAGTTTGTATAACTTTTAATTTAAATTTTTATATCTAATAATATTTTTGATTTAGTTTACAAATATTTAAAATTTATATAGTAAAACTTGACTAAACTAAATATTCTAAAATACTAAATTGTAAATTCATTGAGTAGATATATTACTTATAAGTTATTTAATAGATATTATCTTGAATTTTTACGTAAAATTTACTTATTTGTAGAAGATAATATATGTTTATTTATATCCATTCATGTTTCCAGAAAGCATATTGTAAAAATGTAAAAAAAAAAATACAGAATTTGCAAATAATAATATTACCAATTATATTATAGAATACCATATACATAATATTAATATTACCAATTATGCTATCATGTTATTACCTAATTAATGTTTTTTCTAAACAATATATAAATAATATTACAAATTAATAGATATTAGTTAATTTCTATTTTACATTTTTTTACCAACTAAAATTTATCAATTATTTGACCAATAAAATATTTAGTTAACTAACTACAAAAGTTTGAGCGAGAAAATAAAATATGATGGTTTTATTTTATATGTAGTATAGATTTTATTCACGATATATATAATTAGTACAGAGTGTCAAATAGATGTAGCCTGTTTACATCCTAATTAACATTCTAAATGAGTAAATTTGAAAAATTAGCACGAGTATTTCAAAGAAAAATTAACTAATATAGAATAATAGATACCAGAGTTGCTGAGTTGAACTGCTAATTTAGAAAAATTAACGACTCATTTATTTATCGATATTCGGTACACAGATAAAACAGGAAACATTACATTTGCCGACATCATATAGCTAACTCCCGATCTTATCTTAGTCGGAGTAATTAATAAAAGCAATCTTTTTTTTTGAAAACAATAAAAGCAATCTTTCTTTCTTCCCAAAAACAATCTTAATACGCCGCGTAATGCGTAGATATCGACAAATTCAAGATAAACCTCCCAAATATTGTCCTAATCTTCCAGATACTCACTGAGTCACTGTACTACTACTCCTATGTATATATATTACCACACCCACTGAGCTTTCCTTGCTTCATTCTCTTGAATGACTATGAAAGGTGTTGTTTTGAGCTCGATTAGCTGCCTCTTCGTCTTCTTCTTCAGTCTTTCTGGGCTTCATGGGTACTCTTCATCCTCTGAAATGCTGTATTATTGTTTATGTTATTTGATTTCTTGAATTGGGAATACTGTATTCTTGTTGATTAGTTATGGATGATAATGGATACCCAGTTTGTAAAGTTTCATAATTTGTATTGTTATTTTGTTCTTTATTGTTTATTGTGTAGTTTTGTTCTTTCTTGCTTTAATTTGGTAAAAAGTTTAATTTTTTAAGCTTAGGGCATTGATTTGCATTGGCTTCTCTTGACTGTCATATCAGTGGTTGTTTAAGCAAGAAATTTGTAATTTATGGAGAATATCATTTCTCTTTAAAATCTGCAATCTCGATTGAAACAAACCTTAGCTGATATGAGATGGAATGCTGGATATGATGTTTTGCTGTTTTACTTAATTTCTAGTACTTATTGGTGTTGTTATATGGTTTATCTGATATGTTGGATTAATTGTTCAAAATTATTTGCTTTAAGCTTTGTTATTGCCACGAATTGGTAAGATTTTTAGATCACAATTTCAGGATAAATTCAGAAGCTCAGCCTGAAGATGAATCAGGACATGCTAACTTACCACCAAGGGGTTGGAATTCCTATGACTCGTTTTCTTGGGTCATCACCGAGAAACAGTTCCTTCAAAATGTAGAACTTGTTGCTCAGCGGTTAAAATCTAAAGGTTATGAGGTACTAAGAACATTTGTTTATGATGGCCCCGGTTATTAGATCCAATGTATTGATTTTAATGTCTTTTATTGTTCATTGTGAGCACCCGGATTTCGTATGTATTTGTTGATGATGCCCTGTATTTTACCTTTTAAATTCCTTCTACTTTGTGAATCTATGCAGTATGTTGTGGTGGATTTTCTGTGGTATAGAAAAAAAGTAGAGGGTGCCTACACTGATTCTCTTGGATTTGACGTAATCGATGAATGGGGAAGAATGCAACCAGACCCGGGAAGATGGCCTTCGTCTGCGGGTGGTAGAGGATTCACTGACATTGCTGCTAAAGTTCATAGTATGGGTTTGAAATTTGGGATTCACGTTATGAGAGGTGTTAGTACACAGGCAGTCAATGGTCATACTCCAATCCTGGATGTTAAAACGGTATTGCTCCTTACTCATTAGTGCAATAAGTTTTAATATGATATAAACATCGATGGATTATATGAAATTGAAATTGAAAGGTGAATGGTATTTAACATGATATTATAGGAAGGGGGCTATTGAAGACTTGCTGACGTTTCTGTAATTCTTTTATGGATTTGTTCAACAGGGCAAAGCTTATGAAGAAGGCGGCAGGCAGTGGTATGCGAGTGATGTAGGAATTAAGGAGAGGGCCTGTGTGTGGATGAAGAACGGTTTCATGAGCGTGAATACCAAAACTGGAGCCGGAAGAGCATTTCTTAGGTCGCTCTATCAACAGTATGCTGACTGGGGTGTCGATTTTGGTAAAGGAATATGTTATATTCTAAAACAGCATCTTAGGCATCAAATTAATCATTTGTTGGGACAACCCCAGCCAAGTTGGTCAGACTGGTGAATCACACGGTTACAAGTTTGACTCCCAACGGGAGCAATCTATTGGCTTTCTTGGTTTGAGCCGGTCAGATATGGACAACCTAAGTTGGTTTACCTTCTTGTGGTCCTTTGCTGGCTAGGGTCACAAGGCGGGGTTTACCCACTGCACGCCCTCCGGTAATGGCTCACTCTTGGTAATTTTCCAGTGTTTTGGTCTTCTTTGCAGTGAAACATGACTGTGTTTTCGGCTCTGATTTGGATTTGGATGAGATAACTGTAGTTTCAGAGGTAGGTAAACCTTAAACTTCCCTCCCTTACCCCCAAGTCTAACAACGAAGAAATGAAAATGTGAAATAAGTGAACTTTCAACAGTACTCGGGCATAAAATGATCTTTACCTAAAAACCGAAAAAAAAAATAAATTTACATACTGACTCAAAGTTCCATGTATTCAGTTATGGGAGCACTGAACCAAAGATAACGTATGGAGTCCACATATGCAGGTACTGAAGGAGCTTAATCATCCCATAACATATTCTCTGTCTCCCGGAGTTGACGCGACACCAGCATTGGCAAAGGAAGTCAGTGGTCTAGTCAACATGTACAGGGTAACCGGGGATGACTGGGATACCTGGGAAGATGTTGCTTCACACTTTAATGTTGCAAGGTTGGGTGCTTAAATCTCTTATTAGCCCTAAATTTGCTGTAAAAATACTTTGTCCTCCGGGCTCCATGTTTAAATTACTTGATAAACATAGCGACTCAAGTTTGTTTTGCAACTTCTGTTTTGGAACTTTCACACATCTTACTTTCTCCCGTTTGTCTGCCTCAGGGACATGGCTGCTGCTGGTTTGATAGGAACCGGGGGCCTGCAAGGGAAGTCATGGCCCGACTTAGATATGCTACCTTTCGGCTGGCTCACAGATCCCGGTGAGGATAATTCACCATTTCAATTGCAATCTCAACTAGGACTTCTCCCAGGAATTTTTATCACAATTCTCTAATTTCCAGCCAATTTTAATTTTACTAACTTCTGCACCGTTTCGCTATTCAATGATGTTGTACTGATAGTTAAAAAGTTCTGATATGCAAATTTAACAGCCAAACTGCCAAATTATGCTTGTTTGTTTATCGGTTCGGGTAAACTAATTAGAAAGAGAATATTATACAGGATCAAATGAAGGTCCACACAGACACAGTAATCTAACTCGGACTGAAAAAGAAACGCAGGTAATTAGCGTACTGCAAATGGTTTTGGACATAATGTAGACAATTTAACCGTTTTGTACTCAATGGGCCTATGTTGTCTTTGCAGATGACTTTGTGGTCCATGGCCAAGTCTCCCATCATGTATGGAGGTGACATGAGAAGGATTAGTGTTCGCGACCTTGCTCTCATTACAAATCCTACTTTACTGGAGATAAACTGGTTTAGCTCAAACAATAAAGAGGCAAGTCAAAAGTGAATTTGTTTCGAGTACTCAGGAATAGATATTGAGACGAAGACTCTAAAATTTAATGCAGTTCCCACACGTAACTGGCACACAATGTTCTCGACTCAGAAGGCATACACTATCCCACAACCACGAAAGTGAAAAATGTGCGGGTACTACCTTGGATGCCCAGGTTTTAGCTCTCAGAAGTTGCAAAGACACAAAAGCAAAAGGTTGGTCTCATAAACTTCTTGAGGATGATCTCGAGCAAATTTGTTGGAAAGGGAAAACAACCAAACATCAGGCACCATTTTGTCTCTACAAGAGAAGACCATTTTTTGAACTGTAAGTCCATAAGTACACTAAACCTTCCCATGATCTGTTGTCCTTGGCCTTCTTTTGTTTCGGTGAATCCTTTTAGTAACTTACAAAGGATATTAACATAGGCATCAAGAAACGAGAAATAAGAGCCAAATTAATGGGAAACTGCATTTACTGGAGGCGGAGACTAAAGATTCTTGCCTTATAGCTGCTCCAAATCGAAAGCTTACTTCTGCTGAAGTTAGCAAAGGTTCATTCTCAAACTGCAGATGGGAAGCCTACCAGGTACAGACTAAAGATTTTACGCAATTATTTATAATTTGAATTTTCAGATGCGTGATAAATTTATAAAAACAATCATTCATGATGTGAAGAAGCCTTAGTGCGGGGGCAACCCCAACCAAGTTGATCAGGCTGTTGACTTAGTAACTATAGGGTTACAAGTTCCACTTCTAGCGAGAGTGGGCCTATTGGCCTTCTTGGTTTGAGCCGGTCAGCAATGGGCAACCTAAGCTTGTTTACCTCCTTGTTGTTCTTTATTGGCTAGGGTGACAAAGCGGGATTTACCCAGTGCACACCCCAGATAGTGGTTGCGGGTTTCTTATGTCATCCAAAAAAAGATGTCTTAGTGCATTCTCTTAATGAATAAGCAAAATTGAACATTTTATCTTGACAGACAAACAATTTAGTTTCTGTAAACTGGTAATGAAATGTATACATTGCACTCAGAAAGGTATCCTCGTCTGCATTGTTTATTCCCATATTCGCATTCGATATCTGAATTGTCTTACCACAAACAGATGTGGGAATTGAAACGCAACGGAACCCTCATAAACAATTACTCCGGTCTATGTGCTTCATTGGATTCAGCTAAAGGTGACATCTTTGGCTCCATTACTACTCACATCCTACTCTCTTAACCGCTCTATATTGTTCCTCACAAACGCATTCGCCAATTGATCTTCCTGTGCAGCTACACCCGTAGGAAGTCGTGCTTGGATTGCAAGCGGGAGGCAAGGTTTGATCTCTGAACCCATTTTTCTACACAGACCTCTAAACTCCACCCGGGAATAACCTAACAAGTAGCATGGCTTGGTTATCCAGGAGAGATATATCTCGCCTTCTTCAATCTGAACAAAGAGACATCCGTGATCTCAACAACCGCTTCAGATGTAGCCAAGGCGCTCCCTGAAAGAAACTCGCGCGATTCAACGTGCTCAGGAAGAGAATTATGGTCTGGGAAAAGCTTTGGACCAGTAAAGGTATTATCCATAACTGTACAAGCACATGGATCTGCTTTGTTTGTACTAAACTGCCATTGATGATGAACAAGATAAACCCTGCAACCTACAAGAGGGTTGCATGTGTTGGAAATGTGATGATTGCAGTATGGATTTTGTATACTAAGAGCTGTCTCAAGAATTGAAATAATAAGAAATTTTTTACATCTGACATTATAGATTTCTTCACTGTCCCTTTGGTATGATGTATGGTTTCTTATATTTTGGATATTGTCTGCTTTGTCTTGTTGGGTGATGTATGGCTATAACTCAAATGCAATCATTTCTTTCGGTGCAAAGGTTAGAGTAAGGCAATAAGTTTGAGTAATGCTGGTAACTTTAAGGTGGGAGTTTGATTTATCTAATTGAAACAAAATCTCAAAATAGTGGAGTCCTGAGCATAATTAATGCATTTCAATCAATAGAACAACTAATGAAACACATTTTGGAGAAGAAAAATTTGATTGAAACACATTAAGAAAAGTTGTTTTGTCTATTTTAATTTTATTTTATCCTATACCCATGTGAAAATCTCAATATTTTAGTCAAAAACCAAGGGGAGAACATTGACATTTAGTACCATTATTACAGTAGCACTCTACCAGAACCAAATGGTTTTTTGAGAAATTGGCTTCTGGAGTTCTGACACGCAACACCAAAATCATGAAAATATTGCATCGAAAACGATGGCTAAGTTGGTGAACTAGTAGCGTATGATTTTTGTAGTACAAAATTATGAATTTAATTATTGTTAACACCTCCTTTAGTCGATTATGTTATACATCATCTTTATAGTATGGTTTACTTTTTCATTGTAATTTGTAAATTATTAGATAAAAATATAGTTTATCTAATGATTATTATTTTTAAAAGAATAAGGGTCAAATAGATTATCAAACTGCACACGATAATGCAAGGTCACTGAACTTTAAAAAAAAATTATAATTGAGTCCTTAAACTAACTTATTTCATGCAATTTGTCCAATTTGTAAGTTTCTAACAAGTCACTCCAAATTTAATTTCTTTTAAAAAAAAATTATTAATTTTTTTTATTAAAAAAAAAAAAAAGCTTGTCTCCATGGCCAGTGACGAAGTTCTGTTTTTTTTTTTTTAAATTATTTTACATTTTGGGTGATCGGTTAGAAACTTACAAATTGGACAAATTGCATGAAATGAATTAGTTTAGAGACTCAGTTGTAATTTTTTAGGTTCAGTGATCTAATTGCATTATTGTGTGTAGTTCAATAGCTTATTTGACCCTTATTTCATTATATTAAATAATGATTGTAACAAAAAAATTGTCATAAAAAAATATGAAAATATTCTCTTATCAAACTTCACACAGTGACACCAGTTGAGTTGCTAGGTCACTATCCCAATTTGATTAAACCGCCTTGATATTGTATGCAGTGACGCAATTTAAGGTTTTTGATTGCACGACACGAACAATTTGGATTGTGATTTACAACACCAATATTGACCACTCGTCTTTGCAAAAATAAAAAATAAAAAAATATTGACCACTCGTAGGATGAATCATTATTGGAGACGTTAAATAATTGTATATAATTAGTAGTGAAACATACGAGTGTTTCCAATCCATCTTTGTCGTGGAGCGTCGGCCTTGTGCTGCCAAGTGCCACCTACCAAATAGCTAATCAAATTTACACCGTTTAATTCGAAAAAAATATTTGAAGAAAAATAAAATTGAAATTTCATTAATATATTTTTAGGAAGATTGGTTTCCTTGTTTAGTTGGTGGAAGAAAATACCGAAAATATGGATTTCATTGATTGGTTATGTTTGAAATTGTAAAAAGTAATGAATATAAAGATCAATATGCCTCTAACAATAATAATGATAATAAATTACCTATATAATTAAAAAACTTTTATGAGGGTAAAATAGGTATGCCATGTTATTTTTCCAAGTGTTGGAGAAGATAAAATACCACCCCTTTGCTCATAATTTAATTTCCTCAACTTTCAGAAATTTTATTGAAATATGAACTTCATGAACCAAACAAAGGCCACAAAAAAGTAAGTTTTCCTAGAACACCCCTTCGAGTAACAATGGTAAACTTTCATGTAAATCAATATATGATTTTAATCGTTGTATCTCATTTGTCTCTTTCACCAACATTTTTTTATGAAAAACTATAAAAGTGTGTTACATTTGTAATTCAAAACTATATGTTTTCATCACCTAAGAGTTAATGTATTTATTATGAACTAAAAATGTGACGTATTTTATTTTATTTCTTAATTAATAAAAAATTTGGTCAAAACCACTAATATGGTAAAATAAATAATTAACAAAATTGTACACCAAATCCAAATGTGATACCAAAAATTATTGATATTCCACCAAATATAGTTAGAATCTTCCACTTTGGCGCCTTAGTATTGTTGGTTAATATTCTCAACCGCTTAGGTAACTATAAAAGGCTCACCTACTTCACCCCTCTTTGCTGCGCATTATCTCCCTCTCTTTTTCCGGCGGACTCGCCACGCCGTTCGACGACTCATCCGCACACGCGTCGCCAACTAACTCTCCCGCCTCCCAACGGTCACCTAACCCCCCAAAATTTTCTCTCTCCCCCTTTTTAGCTTGAATTACCCGCCCTCTCCCTCCAAACATGTACTGTCTCGCCTTGAAACCTACTTCACATTCATTTTTCTCGTCTTTCCTGAGAATTTCGCCAGAGCCCGTTGATTTGAAGCCGGAACGTCGTCGTTTCCATGGGAAAGCTCCGGCCTTTTTGGCATCTCGCCTGGAAAGTGGGAAAAGACCCGGTAAATTCAAGTCAAGAAACCCGGATTCAAACCCTTTATTTATACCCAGTTTTGCCTCGAACGAAACCCCTCTCGAAATCCTCAATGTGGGGGATAAAGTTCGGTTCTTGGCTTCGGAGTTCAAGTCTTTGCTGGAGCCGATAGATAAGGTGAAAAGATTGTTGCACTACGCGACGCTTCTGCCGCCCTTCGATGGGTCGATTCGGGTCAGGGAAAACCGGGTCGCGGGTTGCACGGCCCAGGTTTGGTTAGAGGCTATGATGGATAATGAAGGGTCGATGAGGTTCAGGGTGGATAGTGATTCAGAGATCACTAAAGGGTTCTCTTCTTGCCTGCTATGGCTGCTGGATGGGGCTACTCCAATGGAGGTTCTGAGTGTGGGAGCAGATGACTTAGCAGAAATGAATGTGGGATTGCCCAGTACCGGGCGTTCAAGAGTGAATACTTGGCATAATGTGTTGACCAGCATGCAGAATAGGACCAGAGATTGTGTTCAGAATAGGGAAAATTTGCAGTCTTTGGATGAGTTTCAATCCCTGCTTGTTAGGCCTGATCTCCATTTCCCCTCAAATGGAAGTTACAAGGAAGATAAGGTGTGCACAAACTTGAATTTTTTATTAAATTATTTGTATTTTTCTTAGGGAAAATTGCAGTTTTAGTCGTCCAGTTATACAGTAGTACATATTTAGTCCTGAGATTAAAATCCCTACTTTGCACGGTTAAAATGGCTACATATATAACTCGGGGCTATGTTTATATTATGGTATAATTGAAGGATAAAAATGTAATTTTTTATTTTTCTTATGGCTCATTATATTATGATCCTGTAGTTACTTTACTGGATATTGGATTATGCTGTGGAATCTATGGGGATCTTGGATTCTTGGGTATTGCTCTTTGTTTTATAGGTTAGAGAAAGTAGGTGGAGACTGGGGAGGGGCTTTGCTCCTTTCATTTTATTTTATTTTATTTTAATTCATAGAATATTCAGGGAGAGCCTGGGATGTGCCAATTGAGGTTGAGAAGTCCACTACAAGGACAATAATTGATGTTGTTTTTCCACAAAATCAGATATGATATCACTGTCAAGAATCAAGATTTTTTTTATTTAGGTTATCCTGGACTTGTGGAGTTGGTTGGTTTTGGACTTTTCTATAAAAACATCTTTTCAAAACAAAACCATCATCCTTTGCATAGAATGGAGTGGTAAGTCACGGCAACTTAGCAGTTTCTAGTGTCTCTTATGTCTTTGTTCATAATCTACCACTTAAATACCTCGACCTATATATATAGAGATCACTGTTCAAGTGAATCCACCCTTTCTCATGAGTCCATGTGGACAAATCTGAACCATTAAAAGGTAGAGATCAATCAGCTTAGACGAAACACATCCTTTTGAGGCAGGCAAAAGGTCATGGATTTTAGTTTAAACATAGAAATTAGTGGACTGGATTGACTAGAGTGTTTAACAAAGTTGTAAGTTAGAAGTAAATCTTCTTGTAAACGCAGAAGATTATAGATTTTTTGCATTCAGTCACTCAAAGTAGGTAGAGAATTCTTGGTAATTTTATGCCTGTATTTATGCTAATTTCATACCAAATTAATCTTGACAGGTAAGTTTTGTATTAAGCATGCCATGCTCCATTTATATACTTGAATAACCTATTAACCTTCCAAAGAATAAGGAAAGTTGACAGGAATATGCAGACTTGAAATTTATGCTAGGAAAGTATCAAGAATAGTCACTTTGAGTTCTTGTGTCCTTACTGAATGTAATAATCCTTTGCTGATGCTCCTCTAAATGGACAATACTGAATTTATTCTAAATCTTTAATTGCAGTCGAGGGTTTTGGCTCCTAGATCCTGAGAAGTCGAGGGCCCTTGTACATAACTTCTTCTAAGAAAATCCAGAATTCCAGTGGGCATTAGAGGCGGCTGAATAGTTGCAGCCTCAGGTTCAAACTCTTAATTCCAACATTGTGTTGGCCTTTTACTGATCTGGGTTCGTTTCTTTGCGGATGGGATGGTTTATTTTGAAAGTTGAAGAATCTTGATCAAGATGGTCTAGAAAGGCATCCCAAATAACCCCATGAATACTGCTGGGTAGGAACAAGCCCAGATTTAGCCTTTTCCGATAATTGTCATCTGGCTTGAGCATATGATCTTGTGCAGAGACAGATGTTATTGTATCACTATGTAAAACATGAAAATTTTAGCCAACATTTAAGGCAAATCCTGTTATGAACATTAATATATTGTGACAATCTGACAGGCCTTTGTTTGTTTTTGTGTTTGTTTTCCCATTAAAATATGCTTTTCTTCTCTTTCCAGAACATGCACACCTTGTTCTCAGAATCCCAACAAGCAACTTTGTTTATTGTTTTATGTTTTTCTTTTTCATCTTTTAAAAGAAAAATATGGTTAACCTGAGCAGTTTGGGCAGTTAGTAATATTGTTAATCCAACTGTAAGTCAAAAGATGCCAACTGCTAAAGAAATCCCATCTCCAAATCTCCAATTCTTCCCCTCTCCCAACCTGTCAGATGTGACTGAAGAGATATGGATCGTCGCAGAGTGAGATCGATTTTCACATCTCAATTTTCATTCTATCATAGGAATATGATTCTCATAGTTGGCATTGTTCTAGCTGTTGCTGCTACAGCTACACTGTCTTTCTTTCAGTTTTCTAGGAGCCAGAAGATCAGATCTCCTCGAGTTCAATCCACCAGAAGCAGTTGCCATATTCCTGCAATTTTCAACTTTGGAGATTCAAATTCTGATACTGGTAGCTCATCTGCAGCTTTTGCTCGAGTTCGCCCTCCAAATGGCATGACTTTCTTTGGAAAACCTTCAGGCCGAGTCTCTGATGGCCGCCTCATCATTGACTTCATAGGTAACTATCCATTGACTTCATGGTTAAATCATTGTACCATCATCTTAAATCAAAGATTATCTCGTTTCTATTTGAGATTCAGCTGTAGTATTTTAAGGTTGAGTTCATAGGGAATCCTTGGAACCATGAAGTTTTTTATCAAGAAAAAGGTCAGACTTTTGCACACAAAAGGAAATGGACATGAAACTGATTCAAAACCTTCATATTCTGTCTCGAAGGGTTGGTTTATGTTCTAGGATGTGTTTAGCAATATCAGGAAATCTTGGTCTTTGACTTTTTTTGTTTTTGTTTTTGATGTGTTCTCGACATTCTTGTGCAGCTGAGAAACTGGGATTGCCATACTTGAGTGCATTTCTGGATTCCATAGGAACCAATTTCACACACGGTGCAAACTTTGCAGTGGGCGGAGCAACTATTCAGCAAAGCAATGCAAAGATGTTTGGTGTAGGCTTCAGTCCTTTGTCTCTTGACAAACAGCTTTCCCAGTTTGAACAACTGAGAATGCGCTCTGCAGAATTTTCTGAACAAGGTTAGAACTTAGAACCGATTATACAACCATCTGTAGTAAGTAAAACGCGTTGTGAAAGTTGTAGTTATAGCGTTTGTCTGTTCAGCCAAGGACAAAGATGTTAAATGTAAGTTGCTGCCCGAAGAAGATGAGTTTTCGAGGGGTCTGTATACGATGGATATGGGACAGAATGACCTGCATTATTTGTTGACATCCATGACAGAAGAAGAAGCGAAAAAATCCATAAGTTCTGTCATCGATCAATTTGCAGTGGCTGTAGAGGTAAAAGGCTGAAATGGATTGGTTTGGATAATTGGATTACACAATTCTTTAACTTTTTGTTCTCTCTATCTCAGAAACTCCACGAGCTAGGCGCGAGGGCGTTTTGGATCCACAACACAGGCCCCATTGGCTGCCTGCCTTTCTTAGCTCTCGTCGAATCTCCAGCAAAACCAAAAGATCAAAACGGGTGCGTGAAGGCTTACAACAACATGGCTCAGGAGTTCAACAGACAACTTAAAGAACGAGTCTACAAACTCCGCCATCACCTCCAGAACTCGACAATCACCTACATCGACATCTACTCTGCTAAATACGACCTGATAAGCAACGCCACAGACTATGGTAAGCTCGATCAACCTTAAATATAGTGAGATAACATCGTTGTTTTGAACCAGAAAGGGCTGATGAATGATGGTATTTGGGATTTGGTCACAGGCTTTCGAAATCCATTGGGGTATTGCTGTGGAAAAATTAATGTGTTAACATGTTGGGCAGATATGACAGTGAATGGCACTAAAGTTTTTGCAGATAGTTGCAATAACCCTTCAGAGTATATTAGCTGGGATGGCATTCATTACACTGAAGCTGCAAATAAATGGGTGGCTAACCATATTGCTGATGGCCTGTACTCTGACCCTCAAATTAGTATTATTGGAGCTTGTGATCTGTCTTATAACTCTCAAAATAAAACATAAGCCAAGGGTGGGAAAACATGAACACCGACTCTGCTGGGGATCGAACCCAGAATCTCTGGTTCCGTAGACCAGCGCCTTATCCATTGGGCCACAGAGTCATGTGCAAAGTTATTTGGTAATTAATGAATTGTATTTATCTTAATATTTTGCCATTGTTTGGGAATTAATGGATTGTATTTGCGATTTTGACTGATAAATTGTACTAGCGGTATGTAAATAGTTGTTTAATAAAATTAGTTATTTATTATTAATGTTTAACATTTAAAAGGACATATAAATATGGTGTTTGGAAAATGAATCACGAGTCATTTTTTTTATTTTGTTTGACCTAATTCAGCTGATTAACTTAATCAAATCGTTCAAAGTATATTTGGTAATTGACTTTTTTATTAAATGATTGGTCTCAATCAATTGAAATAGAAAACACTATATTTAGTATCATTTTTTATCAACTTATTCATTTTTTAAAGACAAAATTAACTATGAAAATTGCCCTATATCACTACAGTCTCACTGTTTGTGGTGGAAACAAATAAAATCAAACTTTACAACAAAGAAAATCAACGAAGTCAAGAACTCAAAAAAAAAATAAATAAATAAAAATCGAAAGTTCAACACGATAAGAACAAAGAAAAGCAGACTTTTAGCAAGACAATAACAAAGAAAATCAAACTCTAAAATGAAAGGGAAAAAAAAACTTATTTTTGCAGCAAATATGGAATCATTCTCTTATTTTCTCAGATTCTTCTTCTTTCCACTATGCCTCTTTCTTTCAGAATAAATCTATACTATATATAAAAACAATTTCCTCCTCCCAAATTTTCCCCCCAAAACTTAGGGTATTTTGGTAAAATCATTTATTTTATTTATTTATTATTTTATTATTTTATTAATTATCCATCCTATAATATTATTATGGTAATATATGATAATGATAATATGATAATATGATAATATTGTTAATATTAATGGGTGATGGGTGATTGGTGATATATAATTGATAATTGATAATATGGTATATGGTATTATTCTTAATATTAATATATTAATATATAATATATTAACATATACTAATATTAATTAATTAATTGGTGATTATTTAAAAAAGAATAATTAATTGGTGATTGGTGATTAGTGATATGGTAATATTGTTATATATTAATATTTATATTTATATAGATTGATATTGATATTAATTAATTAATTGGTGATTGGTGATTAGTGATATGATAATCTATATCTATATCTATATATCTATATATATTTATATAATTGACATGTAATTAACTATATTAGAATGAAAAAATTATATAATATTGTAGTAAAATTTTTACATGTCAATCATCTATATTTACATAAAATTAAAATTAATTATACTTTCCTTTTGAAAAATCTTCCATATTATGTTTATCCTCCACTATATAATGATGAGAAATGACTCTTCTCTCACAACGTACCAATATCTGTGCTCTCACTATTAGTTAGAGATCTATAATCTGTAATTCTACGAAGTCGAAGATCGAACTTTAACACGCGTAGAATTGTTATAGTATGCGGTATGATTTAATTTTTAGTTGATTCATTCTGCATGTTGGAGATCCTTATGGTGTAGTCTGCATTCCATAGAGTATTTTGTAGTACTGTGATTTAGTTTGATTTTAACAGCTCAATATGCTTTGATTTTTGCTGATAAGGTCTCAAGTAGCTAGGCCAATTTTGCCATTGGCGTATCACGTATGTAAAATTACAATTTTCAGAGTGATTGTAGTGAACAATCAAATGTTTTCTATAATTATATATTTTAATCACATTACTTTGATTGGTAATTTCTAATGGAAAAACATTGTATTGTAACTTTGTATTACAAGATTTTGAGTGATAATACCTTATTTAACTATCCATCTTTTTAGTTGTACTGTGCAAAATAACTAGCAATCTACGGATGCTCATCTATATATTGTAGAATTTGCAATCTTGATCTTCCCCATTTACGGATGCTTATGTAATTTGGTAAAAATGGTGGTTACTATACTTGAATAAATCCTCAATTATTCATTCCAATTGTTCGTTTTACCATTATAATTCTTCATTTTATAAAAAATGGTGCATTGGAAGCTAAACATGGGTCATTGTATCATTGATTGTTGATTCCAATTATTATTAATCTTTATCATTAATTGCACAATACTAATTCACACTTATTAATTAAAAAATGGTGATTACTATACTTGAATAAATGAAATAATAATATTAAATTTTGTAGCCTCGATTTAAAATCTATTATGTTAATATAATAATAATAATAATAATAATAATAATAATAATATAATACTCCGTAGTAATAATAATCTAAAATTCTTAATATAATTTTCCAAATAATAATAATAATAATAATCCATAACTCTTAATATAAGTTTGTAACTAAATTTTCCTATTAAATCTGTTTATAAAGGTAATTATAAATATAGAATTGATAAATTCCTATGATATTTGATTTAATTGATATTATTCCTAATATATTTTATCTAAAAGGCTTCCTTCCTTTTTTATAACATTGTTCCATATGTTAATCCTTTAATATGCTAATCTATATAGGTAATTACCATATATTATTTACCACCTAAATAATCCGTGGTAATTACACTATATTTAACATCTAAATTTATTATGGTCATTAAACATAGAGATTTCATTCTTACGATAATTTTATATATTTTTACTTCAGATAATGACAATTACCCGTGCATTTCATTTGATTACTTTTGAATAAAATCTTAAAAATTATGACAACTAATGAATTAATATTGTTGTTCGTAATATAAATTTTATCAAATCAGTTAACGAAATTGATAATACACATATTACATCCATAATTAGAGGAGATTAACAAAATTATGATAATTATTTCAATTCACGTATTATTATGCTAATTCACATATTATTACGTCCATACAATTATGTAAATTATTTCAATTCACAGATTATTACACATATAAAATTATGCTAATGGTTACTTTGGAATAAAATCTTAATAATTATGGTCATTGAGAAATTAGTTCAAACATTATACTTTTATTAAACGGTTTTTTATACTTGCCGTAATTTTATCTAATCAATTAAAGAAATTAATGGTACACATATTACGGACATAATTAAAGAAAATTAAACATACACATATATATTACGGATAAAATTAAAGAAAATTAAACATACACATATTACGTCCATAATTAAACGAAATTAAAATATACATTATTTTTTAATTATAATATATACTCCTTAATTACCATACTTATTCATAATACATGGACGTCATAATTAGCATAATATTAATCTATACTATATATAAAAACATAAGAATAGTAAAGGCATATTTTAAATTTTAAACAATAGTAAAGGTAAATTAAAAATAGAATGAAAATATTTCAATAATAATATTCTACATCATTAATTAAAAATAGAACAGAAATTAGGTAAAAATACCAGTGGATCTATTATTCTAATTGACTAATTAACTGAAAATAAAAAAAAAATTGACTAAAAATGAATCTGATGTTACTAATTGATTGAATATATAAAAGGAAATGAATATTAATAATTGACTGTAAATAAAAAAAAATTCATAATTAACTAAAATGAAAAAGGAAATGGTCATATCATTGCAATTTAATTAAAAAAGGAAAACATTCTACATCATAAATAATAAAGACATATTATAAACAATATTAAAGATAAATTAAGAAAGGAACGGAAATTAAAAATGAAACGGAAATATTTCAATAATAATATTCTACATCATCAATTAAAAATGGAACGAAAATTAGGTAAATATTACTATGTAATTCTTTTCATTTTTCCTAGATAAGGTTGCCTGATATTAATTTACACATAACAATCGGCACTAATAATTAAAAAAAATTTAAAAAAAATAGAATAACTGCCGGAGACGTCTGTTTTTTTTTTAAATTTTATTATTATTATTATTATTATTTAATTATTTTAATTAAAAGTATTTAAAAAGTTTATTTTAAAATTAGTAACCACCATGTCATCACAATTGTAGGTAAACAGGTCAATTTGGACTTTTTTTTTTTTAACATGTCAATTTGTACTTAATTGCATGAGTTTATATAGTTCAGGAATCCAATTGCATTCTTTTTGAGTTCGATGGCCTAATTGCAGTTTTGTGTGGAGTTCAGTGGTTTATTTGACCATTATTCCGAGAAAAATGATATTACTAATTGATTTAAAATATAAAAAGATCGTAATCTATTTTCTATACTATATATAAAAGTAAAATCCTCCTATTTCATTCCCCGCCTAAACTTTTGTAGTCAATTAATGAAATATTTTATTGGTCAAATAATTAATAAAGCTTATTTGTTAAGAAAATATAAAATAGAAATTAACTAATATTTATAAATTGATAATATGTATACTCACGTATCAACACTATTAATAAAAGTAAAATCATTTATCGAGAAAAGAAAAGAATATTACTAATTGACTGAAGATTATTTAAAAACTTTAATAGTTAATTATACTTTCCTTTTGAAAACTCTAAGTTATTTAAACTTTAAAAAAATTAATTGAACATGGGTTGTTAGATTTTTATAATAATCAAAATTAATTCATTCAAATATGGAGGAGGAAGATAAAACTAAATGCAATATGGGGAAAATGAATATACTTAAAGTATAAAAGTATAATTACACATATATTAGTGTAATTGACTAATAATAATTGCCTAATAATTATTATGATAATTAAGTTAAGCATTGGTCGTTGAATTTATTTTTATAATAATTACAATTAATTTATTTCTCATTTTCTCTTATTTATTTTAGTAATAATATAATTATATAAGTCATATTACTTATAGATCTTTTTAAGATAATTTTAGACAAACAAGTCATATATTATTCAATTAATTGAGTAATATTTTTGTACTAATCTTATAATCAAATAAATGTACACGTTTAATATTAGAATTTTTTATAATTTCATCTTTATTTTTATTATCTCAATATATAATAAAAAAAATTTATCCACGCCCGGGTAAGTGGACAATTATTTGTTCTAATTCAAAGGAAAACATCAGAAAACATAATCGATCCAATCAATTTCATCAATTGCGCTATATAATATTCGATGTTATAATATATATAATTGTATATTGATCCAAATATTCTTTAAATATTATAACAAATCCATTCCGTGCAACGCACGAGCGAAAATACTAGTATATATATATAAAAAATCATTTACAAATATTATAATTATAATTTTAAATTAATACTAATAAAGAATTGAACAGCAATAATTCATTAGCTATGGTGTGGCGGAGAAAGTGATGAAAGCATCAAAGTTGCAGACTTTCACTCCATAATTGCATTGGAAGATGAAACCCATTGTCGGTGTTGTTCTAGCAGCTGCCATGGCACTGTCTTTTCTTCAAATTTGTGGGAGCCAGAAGATTGGGTATTCTCCTCTTGGTCTGTCCACCGGAAACAGCTCTCATATTCCGGCGATTTTCAACTTCGGAGACTCAAATTCCGATACTGGTAGTTGGTCTGCAGCTTTTGGCCCATTTCTCCCTCCAAACGGTATCACTTTCTTTGGCAAACCTTCCGGCCGAGCCTCCGATGGCCGCCTCATCATCGACTTCTTAGGTAATTCTGTTTTCACAAACTTCTTGGACATATTACAGATAGAATGTTGAAAAAAATGAGTTGACCAAGAAAATTGGAGTACACTATCCCGAGGGTGTGCATGAGATAAATTTTGTTTTGTGATTTATTAGTAAATGACCACAAGAAAGTATATCAGCCAATAGGCTGAAATTAAGAAGGTCAATAGGCCAATTGAGTTAACCTGGTTACCAAGTTGCCGACTTGACCAATTTAGGGTGTGTTTGGTTCGCACATGGGAATCAGAATTGGAATGAGTATCAAATATTTGGTAATGGTAATGGGTTTTGGTGAAAGTATTTTGCATGTTTGGTAGTAAGGTGGAATGGGAATGATTATTAATAGTTGGTGAAACGGATGAAGAAGGGATATGAAACTCTTATTTTATTAGAGAATGAGTTTTGCAACTAATGGGGTAATCAAAACCTGTAACGTTCTAAAAACTTGTCAACCAGACAATAACAATGCCTTTGATACTCATTCCTGATAGCTAGACCTGTCAACCAAACCCACCCTTAGTTGTTACTGTCCAGATAAACCACCATTTCATCATGTGAAATCAAGATTTATTGTTTCTGTTTGAGATTTAGCTATTGTAGTGGTTTAAGGTTAAATTTTGCACCTGAAAGTTGTTTCTTTTTGTGTTTTGGTTCCATGTGTTGTTGACATTTCTATGCAGCTGAAAAACTGGGATTGCCATACTTGAGTGCATTTCTGAACTCTATAGGAAGCAATTACAGGCAGGGGGCGAATTTTGCAGTGAGTGGAGCAACTATTCAGCAGAGCAATGGAAAGATGTATGATGCAGACTTCAATCCTTTGTCACTTGCCATACAGCTCTCCCAGTTTAAACAATTGAAAGCTCGCACTGCAGAGTTTTATGAACAAGGTTAGACCTGATTGTGCATTCATTTGTAGTGAAGACTGTGTTGCCAAGTTGATCAGGTGTTGACTTAGTAACTACAGGGTTACAAGTCGCCTGCCTTGGTTTAAGCCGGTCTGGAAAGGGCAACCTAGATTGGTTTACACAGTGCACACTCTGGGGTAGTGACTGTGGGTTTTCCTCGTCAATTAAAAAAAAAAGTGTGTTGGGAACTTGGGATAATTGTAGTTATAACATATTGTTACCAATTTCTGCTCAGCCAAGGATGAAGATGGTAAATGCAATGTGCTGCCTGAAGAAGATGAGTTTTCAAGGGGTCTGTACACAATGGACATGGGACAGAATGACCTCCATTATTTCTTGATATCCATGACAGAAGAACAAGCAAAAGAGTCCATAAGTTCTGTTATTGATCAATTTGCAATGGTTTTAGAGGTAAACAAGTAATGTTTTGTATGTTGGCAGACTGAAATGGATCAATTAATTATTCTAACCTTTTGTTGTCTGTATCTCAGAAACTCCACCAGCTAGACGCGGGGGCGTTTTGGATCCACAACACAGGCCCCATAGGGTGTTTGCCATTCTTTGCTGTTGATGATCCAGAAAAACCAGAAACCACTGACCAAAACGGGTGCGTGGAGGCGTACAATGAGGTGGCCCAGGAGTTCAACACGCAACTTAAAGAGCGAGTCTACAAACTGCGCGATCAGCTCCAGAGCTCAAGAATCACCTACGTTGACATCTACTCTGCTAAATACGATCTGATAAGCAACGCTGCAGCCTATGGTAAGTAAGTCCAGCCAGCCTTAAATTAAAACAGTGAAGGGGTTGATCACATCTGAGATTTGCTTGCAGGTTTTTCGAATCCGTTGGGGTATTGCTGTGGGCAAAGTCACGACTTGCCTTGTTGGCAAGACGTTACAGTAAACGGTACTGATGTTTATGCAAGCAGCTGCAATAATCCTTCAGAGTATATCAGCTGGGATGGCATACATTACAGTGAGGCTGCAAATAGATGGGTCGCTGACCGTATTGCTGATGGCCTCTACTCTGACCCTCCTCAAACTCGTGTTACTGAAGCCCATCCCAACCGACGTTACATGTCTGTGACAAGCACTTGATCGAGGAGGAGACCGGGGTGTAAACGAATCAAATCAACGTGTAACACTCAACTTTGAAACCCAGTGTAAGTGTAAAAATAAATGTTTGGACTTTGGTTGAGATGCAAATTTTTGGCTTCCTTCTTGTTATCTACAACTTCATAGTACCTTCATTCAGTGAAAGAACAGGAAAAACTTTAAACCCAAAGCAGATAGGGTATAGCATGCAGGAGTAAAGGGGGTAAACAGACCCAAAAAACCGACTCTGCTGGGGATCGAACCCAGAATCTCTGGTTCCGTAGACCAGCGCCTTATCCTTTGGGCCACAGAGTCACTTGAAATCATATTACAGAATATAGTTTTTGACAATTCCAATAAATGTTTATTTATTTTTTTTTAAAAAAAAATTAAAATCTGAATTGCATTGGATTGCAAACAAAACTATTTGAAAAATTCATGACAAGTCTTTGAAATGAGCAAGATCAATGATCATCACAGTTACATCATCCAAACTACCCTTTGTCACAGCAAGGCTTGCAAGTTTCTTGCAGGCATCCACAAGTCCACTCTTTTCTTCATTTTCTTTCCAGCTATCAACAACACTTCTCTTAGAACATGGAGAACAGCCTGCCCTTATACTTGAATGTGCCAGCGAAATTCGTCGAGCCTTCAATGGACTTTCGTTTTCTCTGCTGAATTCATCGTCTGTTTCTTTCCAGGCATCAGCACTTTTAGTAGAGCATGGAGAGCAGCCTGCCCTTATACTTGAATGGGCCAGTGAAATTCGTCGAGCCTTCAATGGAGTTTCGGTTTCTCTGCTGAATTCATCATCTGTTTCTTTCCAGATATCAGCACTTCTGTTAGAGCATGGAGAGTAGCCTGCTCTACTACTTGACTTGGCCAATGAAATCCTCAGAGACTTCTGTGCAGGACTTCCATTTTCAGTGCCAAAATCGGATTCGTTTCCTTTGTTTGACTTCACTAGAGAAATTCTCTTTAACTTTGAAGAGGGACTGGTGCTTATACAATCAAATTCAAACACACTTTCTTTTAAATCAGCATCTTTTGGTTCCGGTTGACATGATTGCATCACCATATCTATGGCTTCCTGGTTCTCGACCTACATCAACAGAATACTAAAAGTTGAAAGGATTGCTGCTACCTGTGATATCGTAATTTTATTTTTTATTTTTTGGGAAAAAAAGATTGGCTTGTTCACAGCAGAATTTCTATTTTCTACCAACCTTGTCCCAAAGTCCATCTGAAGCTAAAACAAGATATTGCATATCTGCAGTAAGGCACATTCTCTTTGTGTCAGGCTCGGCCACTACCCAGTCCTTCAAATGAGCATCTCCAATGCTTCTGGAAACCGAGAGGACACCATGAACTCTCCAAGCTCCTCGGTGAATCTCAACATAGCCTCCCTATACCAGAAGCTCAAAGAAGTTGTGATCAGCAAACACTGCTCTCCTTCTAGTTCAAAGAACAGTTTTGATGCAAGAAAAGAGGTACCTTATCCTCGATCCTTCTCCGCTCATCCTCTTGTCCAGCTCTATGATCTCGCGTAAGGACTTCAGCTACTCCACTCCTACAAAGAACTGCTCTGCAGTCCCCTAAATTGGAAACTATGATCTCCTCTCCTTCAATCAAAGCAGTGACGCAGCAGGCACCACTGCATATTCCCTGTAAAACTCCAGTTAAAATAAGAGCCTTTTAAATGATCCAAGAGTTAAACTGAGATTGCAATTTATTGCATAAACATGGTGGGTATACATGGCTGATCTTGCAGCATTTCATCTAGATGGTTAACACAGGATGAATGATGAAGAAAACAACAAATTGCCTAATACTCTTGTGTATTCATAAGATAAATAAACTTCATAGAGTTTCAAATATCACAGAATGGTTTGCACAAAGAAATAAATATGTGGGCAACCCCAACCAAGCTGGTCAGGCCGTTGACTGGGTAACCACAAGATTACAAGTTCGACTCCCAACGGGAGCAACCTATTGGCCTCTTTGATTTGAGCCGGTCAGCTATGAACAACCTAGATTAGTTTACTTCTTAGTGGTCTTTGCCGACTAGGGTCACAAGACAGAGTTTACGTATCTTCGGATAGTGGCTCTCATTAGTCAAATAAATATGCATATATGATTGTTTTCTTTGTAACCATAATGAACTGAGAGCAATCAGAACTGCTGGTTAAGCAATATGAACCTAAAAAAAGTTACCAATATGCAGTGCCCAATGGAACACTCAAATACAGCCATTTTCAAATGTTGTGTAAAGACCAGTTGTAGATTCTCATACCTTTTTCAAGAATTCAGAGTCAGTTTTCAAATACCCAGCCTTAATGGCATCTTCTTTGGCTGCACTGCCAGGTGAATTCTTCAGCATGTCCAGAATATTAGAATGCAAATTCTCTGCTACAAATTCAGCAGCTTTGCTCCCTCCATGCCCATCATACACTCCAAAAAATCCCTACAATTCAAAATCAAATTGAGAATCATCAAACCCAAATCCATTAAAAGTTAATAAAGAAAGAAACTTTGCCCATTTTTCACACACACACACACACACAAAAAAAGAATTCATTCTACATTATTCCTAACAGTATATGAGTTCAAGAAATGGGACCTTTTTGGCATGCGGGCAAGAAACAATCTTGTGGGTATCCTCCATGAACTTCTTGCGGCCTTTGAGGGAGAAAACGCCCACCCCCTTAGCACTGAACCACACGGCGTCGTCCTGGGCGGCGGTGGCGCAGGCTCTCGGCTCCTCGGCCGCACTGATTTCACGGAGGACATTGGGAATCTCAATCATGGGAGGTCTCTTCCTCTTCAGAGAAACAGAATCCATGTCGGGATCTGTGTTGGCTCTCTGAAAAATTTGGAAACTGCGTCTCGGGTCACCTCTCTTGATCTTGAAAGTGCTTTCTTGCTGCAGAAATTTGACAGAGTGCTTAGTTTTCTGGTTCAAGTGCAGAGTGGAGGGAGGGATTTAACGGCTACAATCTTGGATTTAATTGATCGTTGTTTGTGTGCCGTTAGAGATTGGTGGGGGCGGAGGAGTCAAGGTTCTAAAGTTGACAACTTTAGTTGCTTTTTTATTTCTCTTGAGTTATAGAAATACATTGTCTGTATTTAGAGTATGAGCAATATTATTGTGGGAAGCAAATGATTTCATTATAATTATTTCTCTGTAAGATCACTAAGACTGAATTTATACTTGAAAGTCTTCCGTTGGCAAGCTTAAAAGAGTTAATTATCGAAATGGTCCCTTAACTATAGTGAAATTATCAATTTAGTCATTAACTATTCTTATTGACCAATTAAGTCCCTCAACTTTAAAAAATCTTAACTAATTTTGTTCTCTGTTTGTTTTGCTGTTAGAAATCCGTTAACTCAGGACCAAATTGATAATTTCGTTATAGTTAATGGACTATTTTAGTAATTAACTTTTCAAAGAGTGATGCATGTGATGACTATAATGGTGATGGCTAAAATAGTCCATTGACTATAGCAAAAGAGCAAATTGCCATTTTGGTCCACTGACTATAGGCAATTTTAGCCATCAACTTTCAAAAGTATTAATTGCATATCCTGACTATTTAATTTTTGTCAATTTTGGTCACTCCGGTCAAATTGCCGACCAAATTTACCGAAATTTTCTAAACCCTAAAATAATGAGGGGTATTTTAGTAATTTCACATGTCTGTTCTTCTTCTTTGGCGAGCTACCAGGCTGAGAGCAACCGGAATGTTCAGATTTATGGCTTCTCAAATTAACAACAAAGAAGACAATAATAAAGCTCTTCTTTTTCGCCATCAACACTACAACTCAATACCGGCGTGGCTTCCTCGTCAAGAGAGGTTTTGAAAGGAATGCCCAAATTTCGGCATGGCCTCCTTGTCAACGTGAACCAACAACAACAAAAGGGGAGGAAAGCTAAGGCGGCGGTGAAGGCCGTTCGCCGGAGCATGTCGTTGTCGACAGCGAAACCGGAGATGAGCTGCGCAATGCGCAACGGTGGCGGTAGTGTGGAAACATGGATAGGTTTGAGTTTATCAACGCTAAGCGGAGCAAAGGCGGAAATGCCGTGGCGGCGGAAGATGTCGCCGTCATTCTCTGCATTCATCGACATTATTGTCGTAGTGATCTTAGCAATGGACCTCGCACTTCGTCAAAATGTAGACGACTTTGGCAACGTCGATACGGGAAAAATTGATAATCCGACGGTGCGATAGTTAATGACTTAGGAAGTCAACCGTCGTCTCGCCAATGTGACCGCCACCACCGCAACATAATGAAATTTGGCCGGAGAAGAAGAACAAACATGTGAAATTACTAAAATACCCCTTATTATTTTAGGGTTTAGGATTTTTCCCGCGAATTTGGCTGGAGTGAACAAAATTGACAAGATTTGAATAGTTATGGTATGCAATTAACACTTTTGAAAGTCGTGTAAGATGACCCCTATAGTCAGTGGACCAAAATGACAATTTGCTCATAGCAAAATTATCAATTTGGTCCTGAATTAACGGATGTTTACCGGCAAAACAAACGAATGATCAAATTAGTCAAATTTTTTAATTTAAGGAACTTAATTAGTCAAAAAATGATTAATGACTAAAATCAATAATTTTCATTTCAATAATTAATAACTTTATGCTATATCAAATTCATAAAGAAAAAGAAAAAGAAAAAGACGAACTACTGGTTGTTAAACGCTGCCGTATTCCGAAGTGGGACCCATAGTATAGACTCCAGTCAGTGGACTTCCCGAGCTGGTGTAACAAAATGAACCAACAAACGGTCCAAACCAAACTCCGACTGGCCGGCACAGAAAATGCTACTCTCTCTATTTCCACCGCAAACTCCTCTATCCAGTCCCGCCAACCACCACCATAACTGCTGCTTACTCTTCTGCCCTACCGCCGTAACCGCCGTCGCCACCAAATACACCGTTCTCTGCAGAGCAGCCGCTCATGCCTCCCCGCAAAGGCCAACCCTACTCACTCACACCGCCTCCTCCTTCTCGCCTTCTCCTTCTACTGCTACCCCTGACTATCTCCGTCAAGTGAGCGACACTTGTGCCGGCGATGATCCCGCTCAAGCTGGAGGAGACGAGCCGGCAATGGTGTCTTCCGCCTCGGCCGTTGCGGCGGCAATTCGAAATTCCTCCTCTTCGCCTGTGGAATTCGTGCAGGTAGTAGAGAAAGACGGCGACAATAACAGAAACTTGGTCCTCCCTAGCCCCGACTTCCAGAGTCTTTGCCTTGAACAGTTGGACCTCTTTCGTCGCATTGTCCATCCCGAAGCTATATTTTCGGTGAGAAATCGGAAACACTAATTTCACTTATTTCCACTTTTTATTTTCATACGATCACCTAATAGATTACTCAGCTTGGCTATATGCCTATATTAGATTATTATATTATCCCCGCTAGTTTATCACGATCTTATGATTTCTGATGTTTGTAATGATCTGTTCTCTGATCAAGCGAAATGCAGGTTTATGTGAGACCAGCTGGTAGCTACGTTATGGACCGTCTAGAGTTGCGCCGTATCACTTTATATCCAGGTCTTAATACCGCTGATATTGTAATTCTCATTGGAACCTTTAGCGTTGCCACGGGTTTAAGAGCTGCAGAAGCTGCTCTTTCCAACCTAGAGGTGTGGTAATTCACTTCTCATATTTGTCTTTTCAATTGAAATTGAGCACTTTAATGTCTCTAAATTGTTTCATGGATATTGGATGAATGCTTCTTTTATTGGTAGGCAGAATTACTTCCTGAGCTTGGAGCTGTGGTGTTTCCTATGGTGAAACACCCCTTTGTTGTTGGCTTCTTAGTTGCTGAGCTTCCAACTACTTCTATTGATAAAGGATTACATGATCCAGAAGCTTGGTCTGGCAAAGGGGAGCTATATTCTTTGCCCCACGGTGTGGAGCCCAAATCATTCGCACTCCAAACAAGCGAAGCCAACTTAATGGGGATGTTCAATTTCAGTGCTGAGCAAAGACTTAATGCTCTTCACATTTCTCGCTCAATAGCAATGGCTTATGTAATGGACCAGGTAACTTTATGACAAATGGTACATTTAATTTAATATGATATTTGATGTTCTTTATTTGTTACAAATTTTCTTAACTTTGTAATTACACTAAATTGACATTAGTTCTGCATAAAAACTTACTTCAGTTACTTGTGTTCTTTTTCAGAAAGCAATCCTGCTCCAGCAGTCCTCCTGGCAAAATAATGTGAGGATGAGTAATTTGGTTGAACAAGTAAGATTCTTTGATAATATAGTACAGTAACTGTATGATTCATTAAAATTTTAGTACCTGTCAACTGGATATGATGTTGAAGATCTTTTAACTATAATCTATAATCACAGATTCGGAGTTCCCTTTCCAGCATGCAAACTTTGAGCAAAATGTTATCTGTCCACACAAAGAAAAATGAGGTTTGTACCTTTACAACAGGATACTCATTATTTTTCATAATGTTTTCCCCCCCACTTTTTCTGCCCAAGAAAGCTTTTGTTTCCTGCAAAGAGATGGGTGGTAGTGATGAGCTTGTGCAGGTATCATATGATATTGTGGAGGACATTTTGGAGCAAGGTGATTCAATGAGAGATACTCTTCAACAGATGCAGGATGCTGTTCACCTCACAAAGGTCCTCTACCTCCTCCCTCTCTCTATTTGAATCTCTTTCCATCCTTTTCTTTTTCATTTGTAGAGCTCATGGGAAGCACTGAAGTTTTACTAGCAGAACCTGTTTAATTTTGAAAATATAAGATCGAGGGTTGCTATTGTTGAAGTACAAGTTAAAGAATTTATGCATATATGGACACATTTATGTGGTCTAATAATGAGATAAACAAATTTCCTGTGTGCTACTCCTGTTCCAGGAGGGTTAGCAGGAAGGGCTTTGTTAATTGGCAATTGCTAATATGACATAAAGTGCTATTATTCATCATGATAAGAAGTGGAGTTCAGGTGTCATTTAAAAACTGATGGTAAAGGGTATTGATTATGAGCTTTTATTTTCATTCAGGCTAATATTACCCGCTTTAATGAAGACAAACTGAAGAAGATGCACCAGCCAATTTTTGCTGATAATTCTTATAAGCAACAGGAGTCTAGAGGACAATTTTCTCTAAATTTGAGATCTACGGATCAAGAGTTGCCAATGCCACCTCTTGCTCTTGCACCTTTACATCGAGAAGGAATCAGGTAGGCTTCTGTTACTCTTAAGGTGTTTCATGCCTGACTTTTAGTGTGTTATTGGATCAACTTTATTTTTGCTTTTGCTGAAAGACATTTGGAGTTTATGGGCATAGCAGGACAGCCATTAAAACACACACTCTATTTGATCCTCCTAAGTGTATTGATTCTAATAAAGTGGAATGTAATGAAAGACTAAGTAGTTTCAAAGTTCTCTCTTTCTTTGGTGGTCCAGATTTTGTGATGCTACCTTCCTATTTTCCTTGTAGTATTTTGTAAATAAATCCCCTCATTTCCAAAGCAGACTAACCTTATTACTTTATGTGTTCCCTCTTCCCTCTCCCTTATTCTTCCCCTTCTCCTGTCCCTCTTTTAAGATTGTGATTCATCCACTTCTTGCATGATTGCATGAATTCTCATTCCTGCACATACATGCATGCAGTAGCTTTTCTGGCTATTTTACATATTGCACCACTAACATGCTTTCTTTTTTTATTAAAAACTTCATATGACATTTGGGGTTCAAAAGACCGTGCAACATGTCAAATGTACTAACAGAATTGGTTGAGGCAATGGAACCTATAGCACATAATCAGCAGAGAGCTGTGGAACTGTGTGAACAAACAGGATCCTTACATGTAGCTGTTGAAGAACCTGCTTTACGGCAAGCTTTGGGCAATTTGATTGAAGGTGCTTTATTGCGTACTCAAGTTGGGGGAAAGGTTGAAGTTCTGTCTACTGTAGCCCCTGCAGGTGGTGCTCTTGTTGTAATTGATGATGATGGGCTTGATATGCACTATATGGTATGTATCTTGAAAACATTTATTTGTAATGGGCTGTTGAGAAAGTGCATTGATTTTGAGTTCCTGTCAGTCTTCTAATCTAACTATATAAGAGTGATGGGTCATGAAGTTTTCTTGTTCCCTTAATGTCTATGGATAAATCCCATGGAATATCAAGAAGTTGGAAGGAAGGAATGTCTAATGAAAGAAAAGGGAAGAGAAACAAGATTATTTTAATTGAGTGTCTCATGCATGGTAAAGTTTTTTAAATTATGGAATATTTGATTGTCGCAAATTGGATTGCTATGCCATGATTAGCATAAAATAGTGCACATAATGAATCAGTTCTCAAAGTTGACATGCTCTGCAGTCGAGAGAATACAAGTAAAATATTATCAGTGAAGGTAATATATAAGAAATTCATGCCGTTTTCTGAATTTTAAAAAGAAAAAAGATGAAAAGGAAGAGATTGGTTTTTCAATTCCTCTCCCCCTCACAGCCACTCTGTTCTTCAGGAGCTTTTTAAAATAATGAATTTGGTTTTCAATTGAATATACAACTGAAGTGTTATCTTCATTGTATGCAGACACAGATGCATTCTCTTGCACCATTTGGGGCGGATCTTTTATCTGAAGGCAAAGTGGAGGACAGCATGACATGGAATTTTGTTGCTGGGCTAACTGTTGCTCAAGAAATACTAGAGACTTATGGATGTGTTGTCCGTGTCATATCACCTAGAACAACAGATATTGCTTTTGGGGCTGGGGGAACCCGTGTGGAAATTTGGTTTCCTTCTCTGTCTTAAGTGGCTCCACATGCAGTATATCAAGGTATTGACGTCTTCCACCTTCCTTGGGGGGTTTTCACTGTAATAAGGCAGGGGGTTACACTGGTGTTATGTACTCTAGATCATTATGTTGGAATGTAGCTATACTTTGGAGGATAGAACTAAATCTAAAACTGCCTGAGGAAACTTACGTACTACTAGAATGCTATTTGAACATCAAAATTCATTAGTGTACATATTATTCCATCCCTTTGGCTGTCAATATCCAGCTATAGTGTGAATGAAACTCAGAATATATAATAAAGATGGGATTACATATTATGTACATGTAGTTCTTATGGTTGTATAAATATGAATGTGCCTTTATGGTTATGTTATTTTATCTATGGATGTGTATATTAGCAACACTACTATGATGAGTTATAATGTATAGATTAAGTTATACTTTTCTTTTGGTTTTCTCAATCTCTATTTGATCACTTTGTTTGATCATTATGTTGTTTAAATAGGACTTAGCTAGATTGATGAATGATGGCTCAACCTTTGGCGCAAGATAAGGTGAGTCCTCAAGCATATTATATCATATAATATAATAATCTATATTTGTTGGTACATCTGATGGGGGATGAGGGTGGTGGGGTTCGAATTCAGGTTTATTGTCTAGAAAGAAGTGTAGCTTACCACCAAATTGCACCCGAAGCACCATAATATTAGTCCATGTGATTTATATTGGAATTCTTCTCTTTCAACAAAGATAAACCTTTTCCTTCTCCGTTCCAAAAATATGCCCTTTCTTTCTCTCTCTCATTGGAATGGAGAACCCTAATTTTGACCATTTTCTTTCCGACAGCCAAACATCCAAAGGAATAACAGGGATTGTAATCTACTTTAGTCAAAGCATATTTCCAATTTACTAAATATATGTTTTCTTCCAGGGTTTAAATTCCTCAAGGTTGTATCCATTCCAATATTAATGTGCAACATAATTCCTTCATCTCCTTCTACCTTCCTTACTGAAAGCCCGCCCTTCAATTCATTTTGCCTTAACTCTTAATGGAGGTGATTGTGGTGTGCCTTCTCCTCATCTTCCATATTCCCTTAATGAATGGTGAAATCCAGAATTTAGATGTATTCTCCGAATCACGAAATGTCATCATGTTTGAAGATTTCGGGTTTTCCAAAGGTGGTTGTATCTCTATTTCCCTTTCCTCTGTTTCTATCTCGTCAAAATCCACGAACCCTACCAACTCCTCCCTCATGGGTTTCTTTTATGCACCCTCCCCAGCTTTTAATGCCCTAGAAGATGCATTATTCAATCATTCATGTATCTTGGGAAAACCCTTCATTTTCCCAATTGTCACCTTCAATGAACTCTCCAATTCTTCTCTAACATCCATCAACAGAACCATTCCCATCACCAGCCCAGACCTATATTATGTTTTCTTCCTAAACTGTGCCCCTGAAACCTTCATTTCCATGCAGGTAGATCTCGAAACCTATAACCTCAACCCTAAAGGTAATAAAGACTTCATTGATGAACACTTCATTGTCTCCCCAGCAATCGGTTTCAGTTTATCAGCTGTTTATTTCATCTTCTTGATGTTATGGATATATGCATGCTACAAAAACTCGCGGTTTGTTCACAGAATCCACATCCTCATGATGGCCCTGCTTCTCGTAAAATCCTTGGAACTCTTTTTCAGAGATGAAACTCAACGCTTTGTCAGGTTCACCGGCACTCCCCATGGCTGGGACATTTTATGGTTAGCTCTAACCTTCATCAGGACCCTGTTGTTCGATATTGTCTTCGTGCTAATGGGAAGCGGCTGGTCACTACTAACACCATGTCTACCAGACATACAAAAACTTGTGCTGGCATTATCAGTTCTTATGCAATTGGTAGTTAACATTTGCTTCATCGTACTGCAAGGGATGGGGCCGTTGATCGAGAACTACAGCTACTGGGTTGTCACATTCTATGCCGTAGATTTCACATGTTCCATGTTGATTGTCTTCCCCGTCTCCCACACCATCGACAACCTTAGAGAAACTTCCAAGACAGAAGGAAAAGAGGAAATAAGCTCTTTTCAGTTGACGCTCTTCTGTTCTATCTATATCTGTCTCCAAGCCTATGTGTACATCGAAAAATTAGGGATATTCATACTCAGAACTTTCCTGAGTTACAATTTCTGGTGGGTTAGTGTTATATTGGAGCAAGCCATTGAAGGTGGTGTTTACATGGTGGCCTTTTACACGTTCCGGCCTAACGAAACGAACGATTACTACGTCCTTGAAGAGGGAAATGGAGAAGAGCTTGCTCCTGTTTCTTCTATGCCTACCCCAGTTGCCTGAAGAACATCATCTTCGAGCCTTTGAGGTTAATTCTTCGTGCTAAGTGCTTGTCAGATTGCATTGCTTGCAGAGAGTTATGCAATATGAAGACATGAAGTGATTGCAGTCCAATATGTGGGGCTTTAGTTTAGCAATAAGCTAACATTAATTTTAACATTTGTCCTGTATATACGTCTTTTTTTTTTAACCAATTCATGTACAGTTAAATTTAACTTATAATATGCCTTTTAAGTGCATGCAAATATTCTGGTTGAAACGGTGAAGATTTGGAAATGTAAAAGAAGAAATCAGTCTCATTGCCGTGATTGTAGTGCGTTTACCAGTCGTAATGCCGTGATTAGTGTGGTGTAGGAACCATTCCATTTTGTTGAATAGTTGGCTAAGAGTTGAGGCCTCGTCCAACCCCAAAATCTTCATCCTGTATTTGAATGACAGGTTGCAAGAGCCACAAAACAAGGAAACTTGGCTTTCATCAATAACAATTGTTATACCATGGACCAAGAGAGTTCATATTGCATTGTAAATCCTGATACAAAAATTATGTACCTTCATTTAACACATTATGTAAACAAATAATTTGATAATCGCTGACACATAATATGATAGCTATAGGTGCAGAAACTGTCAACTGCATGTATAAAATGTGTCAATTGTATATACAAAATCTGAATGTAGAGAAATTTGCACCCGTGCAATGAGCATAATTAAGAAAAATTGCACTTTAATCATCATATTTTGCGTATGATGAGTTGTTTTTTCTCACAATTATACACTTGTAAATATGAATTCTAAATTGTGTTGTAATGCTGTGTATTTAATTTACGATATTGCATTCTTAATCTTTGACCATAACATCTTACTTTGACTTTTGTCAACTATTCTTTAAACCAATTTGGGTTGAATACTATTTAGACATTGACTCTATAATCTGGATGTAGATAGGAAATGTCATGGAAGTATGGAATGATTGATAGACGTGGACTGAAAATGTCAAAGAGTAAATGACTAAAAATGTAACAAATCATATATATATTTCAAAAATGAAAAACAAGATGTACATTTAAAAATATGTGTAAAAGTTGGTTTTCGTTCTAGTTATAAGGTTTTAAGTGGAAGCGTCTTATTGAAATTATTGTTGAGTCAATCAACTATGAGTAATTTAAGTTGACTTATTTTATTGTGATTCTTTGCTAATTAGGATTACAAGATTGTGTTCACCCCCTGCACATTTTTAAGTAGTGATTATAGGTTTGTAACTTGTAAGTCAATAAAGAAATTTGTGTAAAAAATGATTTCGTTATGGGTTACTAATTAATACTTACCAACACGTTTTCAGTAAAATTTGTTTTATATGATCCTTCTAGTAAAATTTATCTTTCTTGTGACACTTATATATATAAACTAGTATATAAGAATGCAATTTATCAGTGTACATCCTCAAGTTTAACTTGAAAGTTTGTATTGTCAATAAAAAAATTTGTGTGAAAATTATATGCATCTAACATTGTTTCCTCCCTCCCTTACGTTTAAAACCTTCGGCGTAACGCAAAATCCCAATTTTAAACCTTCGTAAAATATAATTAAAATAATCATGTTACACGTGTATTACTCAAAAAATAAATGATAACTATTATTTCATTATAATTAAGGAGGAGAACTGCCAAATTTTCAATTCGTTTTACAAAAGAATTTTTTTCAAGTTCATACATACTTTCTCAACCTATTGAAACACAAGGAGTCAATTTGCCCCCACTGAAACTTGATCTCATGATCTCCCATATGGAAGAATCACTACATGCCATTTAAGCACAAGGTGTGGGAGAACTGCCAAATTTTCCACTTGAAATGATAACTACGACTTATTATATCATGGACCAGGGTTCATATTGCATTGCGAATGTTGATACAAAAATGATGTATCTTCAGTTAACATATCATGTATCTATAATTAATCGTTTTTGTACATGTAAATAAATAACTTGATAAATGCTGACACATAATATGATAACTTCATATACAGAAACAGTCAACTACATGTATAGAATTTAAAAATTATTTTTGGATTAGGTCTACAATGTAAGGTAGACCATGATTCATGGTATAATTTACCATCACACTAAAGGGTAATTAGGAAGTTAAAGAATTAAATAATTGCAGGGAATATATTTATTTACTGGGCGTCACCAAATTCCTTTTAATCCAATCCTTAATTTTATACCTTAATTTATTACCCTAATCTAATGATTCCTTAATTATATAAAAATGAGCAGAAGAGATCCTACGGGTCAAAGCAAACCACCAAAAGCCGACTTTTAAAAGGAAAACAACTACTAAAGTTAAAAATTGCCACGGCTTCCACTGTTCACCGCCATTAACACAAGCTTCGCTTTTTGGCCCAATGCCTCACGCTTTCCTTCATCCCCCCTCCCCCTTCGATCTTCATACAGTATAGAGGCGTTTAAGTGCCCATACACACACGCCAGTAATCACAGTTGATTAGGAATAGGAGGTTAAAGCTGCCGAACCCACATTTGTTTTCCCCCCTTAAATTTTGCCCGGAGGCCGGAACTCGTTCTTTTTTCTCGTTTTTTCCTGGTTTTATAACGTTCTTTCATTCTGGGTATTTTTTTTATACTCAATCTTTGAGTGTGTGTATTTATATGGACTGTTCTTAACTTCCTTTGGGCTTATGTGAATGATCTAGAGCTTTATACGTTTGGTATGGGTTTCTCACTTTAATTCAATAAAGGTGTTTGCTTGATTTTGACAATGGAGATTTCTCTAGATTGTGCTGTATTATGTTCAGGTGGCGGGGTTTTGGGTGGGTGGTGGGGTGGTGGGGGTAGGGGTAGGGGTAGGGGAAGGGTTTAATATAATATAATATAATTTCTTGAAGTAGCTTGTTTTGGGAGTTACAGATTAGGAAGTAATTGACTTGATTGGGATTTATAATAATGGTTATATTGCCAAAGATGAACACATAATTGCTTGCTTTCTGCTTTTGGTTGTGGTATTAATATAGGAAGGATAGGCACGTGTGTGTGTTTTGGCTGTGTTTTTTTTATCATATTGAATTTCTGGATTTGATCTTTGGTGCAGTATAATATCAAGCAAAGATATTGATAGTCCAAGGACTAAGGTTTTAGATGATGTTTTTTTACATGATAGTTTCCTGTATTTTCTTGCTTCCAAGTTTATTTCAGTAAGATTGTTCTGTTTAAGGTTAATAGTTAAAGTGTTTTCTTGTAAATGGAGAGTGGATTTTGTGATTTTTTAAAGTAATGAAAAGAACTGGAATTCGTTAATTTGCCTTTTTCTGTAGAAGGAATAGCTAAGTTCTTTTCTATTTCTTTGAGTTTGTTGCTTCAGCTATAAGTGTTCTTAGTTCTCATAAAAACTGTGCCTGATCAAGCTCTTGTTTTGGTGGTATCCTTCCAGTCATTGGTGATTTGCCTTTGTTACGGGATACAGAGCAGCTGTTGAAGATATTTTTCTTGTAATTATGGAGTTAGATACTACGAATAAAATGAAGAATTTTGGACGTTGGTATGTTATTGTGAGCTGGGTTTGTAATCATATCACCATCCCTAGGTTGTTGTTGCTGTATGTGACTAATGTGTTTTAACCTGTGCGGATTTTTTTTTTTAGTGCAAAACCGAATGAAACAAAGAGGATTATACTCACAGTTATTCTTGGATTCATTTTTGGGTTCTTGATTGGATTGTCACATTCGCCTCCTACATTCAAGGTAAGGTTGTGTTACCCCCTTCAACCCATTCTGTACCTATGGTGGTTTGCTTCTTAATTTTAACATGATTTATTAGTTCTGTTAACCTGCTTTTTTCTTTTTTCTTTTTTTTTGGTTCCAATTTTGCAGCTAAATGTTGCAGAAAGTCTTGTTAACATAACCAAAAAGGGTGTGAATTCTTCTAGTGAGACTAGCAACTCGACAGTAAATCATAATGTCACGGACCATACAAAGGTTCGTCCTTTTTGCCAATATGAGCATGCATAATTTTCTTGAAGTTTTCTCAAATTCTATTTGGCCTAGTGATATGATTCAGCTATTAAACAACAGTTTTTGAATTTTATTTTTCTTAAATCTGTCTGGAAGTGACAATTTTAGATAACTTAATAATGCCTTTTAGATCGAAAAGTAAATCTGCAAAGTTAATTGATTTATGTTGCAACAATTGTGCATCCACTAAAATGTAGTAAAATAAACATGCTACATGGTTCAGAATTAAAAATACAAACAATCAGAAAGAATCCAAATATAAGGTAACGCTTCAACTTTGATTTGTTCTGTTAAAATGCTACTAACATAATAAGATTACCTTGTTTATGTGGTTCTCTCTTCATTATGTTTGGGAATTTGAAGAAAATACTGAAAAACGAATGAACTTTGCCCTTAATTTTGCTTTCTTGATCAGATTTGGGTTTCATCAAACCCAAGAGGAGCAGAAAGGTTACCTCCACAAATTATCGTCTCTGAGTCAGACTTCTTTCCCCGGAGGTTATGGGGTAAACCCAGTGAGGCAAGTATTCTACACAGTTCAATTCATTTCCTGTATCTTAAAAGATTCTTGACTTAATAATATTACATCAATCGAATTTTCGATATTGTATACTGGTTTGGCTTATTATTCAATTCTTAACTGCAGGACCTAACCAGTACGCCGAAGTATTTGGTAACATTCACCGTTGGTTATAACCAGAGGAATAACATCGATGCTGCCGTGAAAAAAGTATGGTTTTCTGTTTCTCTGCAGTTCCAGCTCGCCCCATCTAGTTCGCTTCCCATTTATCTTCTCTGACAGTGCATCTCTCTCCTGCAGTTTTCAGACAATTTTACCATTCTTCTATTTCATTATGATGGTAGAACAACTGAATGGGATGAATTCGAGTGGTCTAAGCGGGCCATTCATGTGAGTGCTCATAAACAGACAAAATGGTAAGCGGATACACAATAGGATTACTAAACCATATCTCTAGATCATCATGATAAGTTGAACTCTATGAATTTGTCTTAGGTGGTATGCGAAGAGGTTTCTGCACCCCGACATTGTTGCCCCATATGAATATATATTTATCTGGGATGAAGACCTAGGAGTCGAGAACTTTAATGCTGAAGAGTAAGTATTTGATTATGAGATTTTTTATCTCTGATTTTTTTCGATCAGTGTCTAAAGTTGACTTGCCTTTGTTTGTCTATCCATTTTCAGGTATATAAAGCTTGTTAAAAAACATGGATTGGAAATTTCACAGCCAGCGTTGGAAGCTAGTTCTGGGGTATCTTGGCAGATGACTAGGAGAAAACCTGATCGTGAAGTTCACAAGTAAGAACGTGCTTTCATCCATAGTCCCATTTTTTACTAGAGTTGAATTATTTGGATGCATTTTCTAACGATTTTATGTATCTAATGCTTCTCTCATTAGAGAAACGGAAGAGAAGCCAGGCTGGTGTTCTGACCCTCATTTGCCTCCATGTGCAGCGTATGAATAGTTCTCTGCATTCTGATTTATGTTTATATATCTGTAAATTGGTATGCGAACAGAGTAAAATTACCAGAATTTCTTTCGATTTTAGATTCGTAGAGATCATGGCTCCTGTCTTCTCTCGAGATTCATGGCGTTGCGTGTGGCATATGATTCAGGTACACTCGGAACCCAACTTTTTCTAACACGTTCAAACCACATCAATATTTAACACCCCCTTCGCACTATTATTCTAGAATGACTTGGTCCATGGTTGGGGTCTCGATCTAGCCCTTCAAAGATGCGTTGTGGTTAGTTATTCTCTCCCGTGCTCTTTCATCTTAAGTCCAAAATCCGCAAACCACCCCGTGCAGTAAAAACATTCGTCCAACCTCCTTTGCAGCCCGCTCACGAGAAGATTGGAGTTGTTGATGCTCAACCAGTTGTCCATAAAAGGATACCTTCACTTGGCAACGAGGTAATAATGACTCGAGTGCAACTCAACCCCGTATACACATATTCTGATTTTCCTGACAGCATTTAACCTTTCTATAGGGAATAGCAGAAAACGGGAAGCCAAACTGGCGAGGGGTAAGCAACGACTTCACTACCCAAAAGAACTCTCCCCCTCTAACATCCCATCCCCCCGCTATCCCCTCCCCTCCTTGACAAAGCGGGAACTAAATTCTGCGATGGATTTGTGTATCTTTGCAGGTGAATGATAGGTGTAGAAAAGAGTGGGCAATGTTTAGAAGAAGGGTAGCTGATGCTGAGAAAGCTTACTATAAGTCCATTGGATTTGAGCCTTCCAATTCTACAGATCATTAGTCAGTGGCATGGAATGGTTGAATGTGCATATACAGAATCATATCCACTCATTTTTCTGGCATTTCCATATATATACACATAACAGTAGTATTACTTACATTTCTGAAATAAAATCTTGTCTTAGCTCCCAAGTTTTTGAGATTGGCAAATGCAAGTGTATATGCAAGTAATACAATAATGATCCAATCACATTCCTCTGTGTATTTCATTATAGTTGACAGCAATAGTTATACCATGGAGCTGAGTTCACCTTGCAGGTGGATTCGTGTCCATTTACATATTGAATATTCACCATTCGATATATAAATTGTGAACATTTAGTATGTAAATTGTGTATTTTGATCTCGGGTCACCTTATATAGAATAATTTGCCAATTTACAGGCATCGGGCTTGAACTTATGAGTTGAGAGGATTGCGCTGAATGGGGTGTATTATGAAATAAAGAAATTATACAAAAATGTAATTAAGTCCTTGAATTTTTTTGGAAAAAGTGTCAAATAGGCTATTGAACTTATCGCTTTTGTACAATGGGCCATTGAACTTAAAAAGTGTGTAATTCAACCATCAAACAAGCAAAATTTGTGCAATTGGACCATTTTTACAAAAAATTTTTAATTCAATTTGAGTTAAAAACATTTCAATATTGACTTCCAACTAGTATGGTAGAGGAAAATACTACTCTTAATACATATATGTTAGTAATATAATTGGATTTTACCAGAAATTTTTTGTAAAAATAGTCCAATTGCACAAATTCTACTTGTTTGATGGCTGAATTGCACACTTTTTAAGTTCAATGGCCCAATTGCACAAAAGCGATAAGTTCAGTGGCCTATTTGACACTTTTTCCAATTTTTTTTTTTAAAAGACAATTAAACCTTCAAACATGTCATTTTAGTGCATTTGGATCCATTAATTGATTATTCACCTAAAATAATTGGTCATTAGGTTTTGATAATTGGCAAACAGTCGTTGGTCTCCATTGTTAGTGAAGAAGGTGATTAGTGGTCACCTCCTCTACTAGAGAAGGTGTTCCTTCAAGAAGGTGACTGGTTGGTTACCTTCTTCGTTTGTCGGAGAAGGCACCCAGTTTGGTTGTTTTCTTCTTCAAGAAGACGACCTACTAGTGGACTTTTTCTATTGGACAAGGTGTGGGTCGCTTCGGTTGTAGACAAGATGATTGGCGGTTGCCCATTTTTGTAAATGAAGGCAATCAACAGTGGTATGTGGTGGTCAATGGTGGCCTGCATGCCATGCCACATCACTAAAAAATAGTATAAAAATAGTTAAAAGACATTGTGATCAAGTGGCATGAAGTGATTCTTCCAAATGTGAGGTCATGCGCTTGAACCTTAGTAGAGGCAAGATACTACATGTAATCGAGAGACGACATATTACATGTAACGAGGATTGTAATATGTGGGACTATCACATGAAAATTATTACATTTTCATTTTTAAAAAATGTAATGATTTCATACAAGTTTTCCCCTAAACAGAAAAAGGAGTAGTATTTTTCATTGTCAAAATGATGATTATATTTTTTTTCCTAAAAAACAGAATATTTTGTTTTCAATCATGAACAATATTATTCTCTCATAATTTTACCTCCTAATATAACAATAATTATTTTTTTATTCATAGTTATCAATAATTAACAAGGTGGTTGTTAAAAACAAATCTTTATTAATCAAATATAGAAGATTGAATCAAATATTAGAATGTACTAATGTAGCTTTTATTTTCAGATTAATGTGGTCGGACAGTTTTGGCCAGTTGGGAGTAGTAATTTGACTAATATTTTCTTCAATAAATGATCCATTTAATTTATTTGAAGATTTCGTTAATTCATTATAGCAACTTGGAGGGACTACCCTATTAACCTTCCTTTCTATCTCAATTTGGTCCATAGTTTTAGGATTATAGTGCATGGTGGTCTAAGGGGTTAGGTATAACATATTAATACTACTAAATTGTGCATTTGATAAATTTATAATTTGTGTATTAGGGATTGATAGATTTATAATGTAAGGTAATTTATGATTTATAATGTGTGATGTATAGTAATAAGTTTTAAAATCGTGTAATTCATGATATGAAATGATTCTTTAGTGTTATATATTTTTTTAAAAAATATTTGTGATCGTATTTCAAATGACACAATCTTACAATAATTTCAAAATATAACATATATGAGTATTATCTCTAGCTTGTCATGAACATTGTATTTTGATTTATAATATATTTTGTATTCATACCCGTTTTATCTAATTAATGTTGTTTCATACTTTGTTATAAACAATTCTTACTGATCCTTGTTCTCAAGTAGTGACGGATGGTCCTCTTGTAAAAAAAAATGGTGTATTTGTTGAGAAAAACGGACGATTAGTTTACAATGCTCAAAACGACGTCGTTTTACGTACGTGGTGCACATTGCTATGTGCACCGTGGTGCAGGGTATAACGATTGAAGTTAACATGGTTTGGTTGAGAGCTTACATCCACAGGAGCAAAAGTGATCTTTTATTAATTGTGATAATAAAACATCTATAGTTATAATCATCATATTTATAGATAACCCTAATCGTATATTTCTAAACTGCAATATGGTCAATATAATGCCTGTCATATTTAGTAACATATAAGACATGCACAACAATATTTCCGACAAAAACCAGAAAACCAAATTGTAGAGCAGGCTTGTAAAAGAGAACAGGTAGGCACAGTAAATGAAAGCAAATTGCCACTGCAGAAAAGCTCTCACACAAATTCTTCTTGTAACTACTGAAACATACAATGAAGAATCCTAGGCGCCGGTAATCAAGTTACATTAAACTGGTTTTGCCATGATCACCATTCTTGTATGTGACTAAACTGTCTAATCTCTTCCAAATTTGTTTCACAGTGCATATGATGATAAACAGCCCAGTGAAACAAAGAGGATTTTACTCGCCGTTGTTTTTGGAACCATGTTTGGTTACCATATTGGGGCATCTTCATTTCCTTCACTGTTAACAACACGGGTAAGAACGAGCTGAGTTTTTCTCGAATTGATACAATCCCACATCGACCCCTCTCCGTTCATGAAGGCCAGGAGTCGATGTGAGATCGTATCACTCGTTAACCATGACTCGATTTGTGCTGATTGCTGAGATGATTTAATTTACTTGTTCTCATAGGTCATCCCTGCTCCAACTTTGCAGCTAAATGTTAATAAAAGTCTGAATGTGAATTCCACCACTGAGACTAGGGACAAGACACCAAATAAAACTGCCATGGATCCTACAAAGGTTGGTCTGTTCTTGCTAATAATCTTGAGCATGAAGAAGTTTTCTGTAAAAGGAATGAACTTTGAATAGTACTGTCCTCTACCTGCAGATTTGGGTTTCATCAAATCCCAGAGGGGCAGAGTTAATACCTCCAAAACTTGTTGTTTCTGAGACAGACTTCTTTCCCCATCGATTATGGGGCTTACCCAGTGAGGCAAGTATCAATTTCATGAAAAGATATTATCCACTTTGTTGTTTCAAAATTGTATGCACAGCATGGTTCGGTCCAGAGCCTACGTCCCCGGGAGTTCATCTGTTATCTTTCAGTAACCTATGAGACATATGCAGACAACAATAAGTTTTGGAATCTGATCTGATCCAGTTTCTATTCTGCAGGATCTGCCTTTTACACCAAAGTATTTGGTAACATTCACTGTTGGTTATAACCAGAAGAACATCATTGATGCTGCTGTCAAAAAGGTGACACTGAAAGACGTGTTTTATTTCAGCTAAAAGTTTAAACTGACAATGAGACTGGAGATTTCTTATTACCTTTCTCCTGCAGTTTTCAGAGAATTTTACAATTCTTCTGTTCCACTATGATGGTAAAACCACCGAATGGAACGAATTCGAGTGGTCTAAACGGGCTATCCATGTCAGTGTTCCTAAGCAGACAAAATGGTAAGAAGTTACAGAACAGCTGAAAGGGTTTTGTGTCTGCAATTTCTAAATCTCTAAATTTGTGTAAGGTGGTACGCGAAAAGGTTTCTGCATCCTGACATTGTTGCAGCATATGAATATATATTCATGTGGGATGAAGACCTGGGAGTTGAGAATTTTAATGCAGAGGAGTAAGTGTTTGATTTTCAGATTGTTGAAGCAGTGTTGAAGATGGCTTATTAATGAATTTGTATGTTCATCCAATTCAGGTATATTAAGCTTGTGAAGAAACATGGACTGGAAATTTCACAGCCAGCTTTGGAGCCTGTGGAGGGGTTTTGGATAGCTTGGGAGATGACTAAGAGAAAAAATGGCCATGAAGTTCACAAGTAAGATCATTTGAATTATATCAAAACGCATACCGATTTATGAAAAAGCCCGCAGTCCTTATTTGAAAGTGCTAAGGTGAAACTTGTCTTGTAACCTTAGCCAGTAAATGTTACAAGGAAGTAAATCAGCCTAGGTTGTTCATAATTGATCAGTTCAAAGTCATATAATGTTTGGGTGTTTCATCTGAGGATGTTCTGTTTTGTGTCTCTTCTTCTGTCAATAGAGTAACAGAGGAGAAACCAGGCTGGTGTACTGACCCTCATTTGCCTCCATGTGCAGGGTATGTTTTAAATACTTCTCTGCATTCCGATAGAGGCATGAAAATTGAAGAATATATTTCATTAACTAAAAGTAGTTTAAGCTAGTGACGATACTATATATTATATGCTCAAGGGTGAATATAGTAGAATTTATTAAACTTTTTTTTTAATTTTAGATTCGTGGAGATCATGGTTCCTGTCTTTTCTCGCGATTCATGGCGTTGTGTGTGGTATATGATTCAGGTATGCTTTTGAACCTTAGTGGGCTAAATTTATTTTAGTTCTTAAGTTGTTTATTTTTCAGAAAATGAAGAATTTTTATGATTAATATACACAACCGTGTTTTACTATGTTCAAGCCTAATTAATTTGTCTTCCTATTGTTATTATAGAATGACTTGGTCCATGGTTGGGGTCTAGATCTTGCCCTTCAAAGATGTGTTGAGGTTAGTCATTTACTCCTCCTAAGATTTTTTTTTTTTTTTTTTTGAGTATATTTGCATCTTACGGTGAGATAAGATTAATTTAATAATTCAAGCTTGGGTCAAGCCCAAATGAGTGGTAGCTCTCCAAGTGTGTTGTTGTTAGGTAATTTATAGTCTCAAAGGAACTGAAAAATTTATTCGGTGCAATAAAAATATTTTTCTTTCATTGTAGCCTGCACATGAGAAGATCGGAGTCGTTGATGCTCAACCAGTTTTTCATCAAAGAATGACTACTCTTGGCGATGAGGTAACAACTCTAAACAAGTCAAGTGCCAACATGTCATGTCAAATGAGATTTTTACTAACAGAATACTTATAGTATTACTTAATTACATATTTGAATATTCTTAACTTCACTATTCTTTCCCTAGGGAAAGTCAGAAAATGGGAAGCCTAGTTGGAAAGCGGTAAGTAATGAAATCACTTCCTAAAAGATTTTTCACCGTTTTTCTCTCCTGAAGAAAGTAAATTCTTAGATGCACTTATAAGGTAGGTTTATATGCGAACTCGTGCATAGGTTCAAATGTGCAAATTCTAAAGTGTACAACACAAAACTAGAAAAGTGCATTTTATGATGATATTTACAAGTGTAACTCAAAAGTAAAGTTCACACGTTCTCACGTAACCTACACATTTGATTGCAGGTGAATGAGAGATGCAATGCAGAATGGGTAATGTTTCGAACTAGGTTAGCTAATGCAGAGAAAGACTACTACAATAACTCGATTGGAATCAAGTTTTCTGATCCCACATCTCATTAGGGAGTTGCATATAGTGAGCATATATACAATTACATATAGACTAGTATGTGCAATTCAGAAATAAATAATTTTTTTTTTTAAAGAAACCATTTCTCTTAGCTTATAAGATTTTGATATTATTTTCTGGTACGTCAAAAAATGACAACGATGAGTTTATTAATATGATAAAGTTTATTTTTCTTAAAATATTCTCACTTTAAAAAAAATTCATCATCTTACTATAAAGGGAATCACACACAGTTGAACCCTCTCGGCCGAGTTCTTGAAAATTGTTTTTCGACCTGTGACTTCCCATTTGGAAGAGTGACAAAGGTGTCATTGAGCTAGAAGCTATTTGATAGTCATATCCAATTTAATGCTTTTGTACCTCTAGTTTCACAGCATATTTAGAAAACTGTTAATCGAACTAATTTTTTTTTTTAATATCAAATTAACTAAACCAAATTAACATTTCCGTCCAACAAGAATATTGGTTGAACATTAAAAGTTCGGATAGTTAATGGTTTCAATGTTTGATTCAAGGTCTCAAATTGGATATTGGATGGACAGAAAATGGGTATATGGGTTGGACTAAATCACTAAAGTCTTGTATATAATACACAATATATAAACATTCAGTCAATTTTGAATTTTCAAACCAAATTAACTGTTAATCAAAATTCGCAAAACATTTAACTATTCATTGAATCAACAAAATTTGGTTAATAATCAAATTAAATTTTGGTTTAATTAACTAAAATTATTTGGTAATGAAAGATTGTATTGTAAGTATTTTTTTTCTTTAAATGTGTAGTATTTAATTGATGGTTTAACAATGAGCGAGCTTAGATTAGTTGAGAGATTTTAAATTTATATAGATTTTTAATTTAAATAAATTAATATTTTTCTCCATAAATTCATTCTTAACTTAAATTTACTTTTATTTCTTTTTGTACAAATAAAATTAATGTATAACAAATATATTATTAAAAAATCTAAATGAGGCACACCCTCATTTAGTGGATAATGCGAATTTCTCTTATCACTAAAAAATTTAAATAAGATATTTTAAATAACACAAATATTAATATTTTTTCAATTTTTTAAATTAAGCTACAATTACATTAAGTATTAGTCAATTACGGGTTCATTATTTAATTTAGTTGAATGTTAATTAAAAATATTTAAAAAATCAATATGAGTTTCATTTAAAAGATCCCAATTAATGCTTTTTAATAATATGTTTATTATATGTTAATTTTATTTGTACACAAAGAAAAGTAAATTAAATTTTAAGTTTAGAAAAAGTTAATTTAGAGAGAATACTAATTTATTAAAATTAAAATTCTAAATAAATTTAAAAATTTCTAAACCAATTAAAATTATTAATTAAATATTGCATGTTTCATTTTTTTTTTTTAACAATTTGATACTCCATATCAACCAGAGTTACATTGAAACTAGACATCATTGTTCATTATATGACAATATTTTAAAATCCGACCCTACCGATTTTACGGTAGAATTTTCCTTTCTTGAGTTTAATTTATTTTGTATAAGATCTTCTGGGATTGTAAAAGATTATCACTTTTCATAAATATGAGGATATTTTAATTTCACCTTATTACTTAAAGCTTTTTATACATAAAGTTGAATAATGAAAATAATAAGGAACCTGATATATTTTATAAACTAATAAAGTTAAATTCACTCATTTAATTTTGTCAAATTATAAAAATATATCTCATTCTAATCCTTTTTAATCTTGACAAATATCTCATCCATTATTATTATTATTATTATTATTATTATTATTATTATTATTATTTTGTGTTCATCATTTGTTACAATTGGCATTATAATATTTTTCATAAATTTTATATTTCAAAGTTAGCCTTAGTTATTCTGATTTAAGTTCAAATTAGTTTTACGTTAGTCGTTTGTTAAAATATATAGAAAGGGATGTATATTCTAATCTTTTTAAAGAGATTCTTTTAAAATAAATATTGTACGTCATATTTATTTGAGTCAGCATTTAATTATTGTCCCCAATCTTCTTAATGAGATTACTAAAACAATTCTGATTATATTTCATTGGTAGTAATGTAGTATTACTCATTTAGTGGCACTAAGTAAAAAAAAAAAAAAAAAAGTAAAAAAAGCTCTTTATATTATTATAAGGAAGGAAATTTTCTTAAAATATGATAGTGAAATGCATTTTAAAAAATCTATTAAATTAAAATTCGAAAACAATATTTTCCAAAATTAAATTACACAAAATGGGTTTTTTACCTTAAATTATGAAAAAACCTATTTTCTTCTTAAATTTACTTGCGTAAAACCATTTTCTTCTGCTGCTCCCGCTTCTCCATCTCCGTGTCTCTCTCCACAGTCGAAACAAGTTTTTTTGCTTCAACTCTGATTCATTCACTTCCTCTTTCTGATCTTATTGCAGGTATATACATACACATATACGTACATCTGCACCTTATATATTCGCTTATATGATATGCATCACTTTATGCTGCTGATCCCACGTTTGTTTTCCCACGTTAAATTCCTTTTCCTCGTACTTCTTGAATCTTCGCGGCGGCCCTTCGCCACAACTTTTTAGTTTTTTATCATCCTGCTGCATGCTGTCTCTTGTATTCAACCTGTCTATGAATGCTTGATGTCTGCTGGTTAATGTTTTTGGGCAGGTTAAATATATGAACTTCCATTTTAAGTGTTGATTGATCATTGATTTTAACAATTTAGGTTATCTATGGCGCCCACATATGCAGCTGAGTTGGTTCTTTTAATTTGTGAGTAAGAATATAATGCATGATTGAGCTCTGTCACCCCTCCTGTAATGTAGGAGTTATACCCAATGTGATGAACTTTTGTGGATACCTGGTCCTCCCAAGTCCCAATTAATAGATCTCTGAGTCACCATAATTTACCTTTTGGGATCTGAGGGAATTTCCGTCTTTTGTGGTCAAAGTTATCGGTGGGGATATATACTTTTGGAAGTACAATTAATGTTTCTTAAAACGAGTTGAACAAGTTGATAGAATTATAATAAATGGGTCAAAAAAGGTGAAGTATGTTTTGTTTGGCTTGCTCTAGTGATGAGTTAACATTTAACCTGCCCAATGATGGGATGAAGATCAGAGAAGTGGTAATAAATGGAGATAAAGATATGAACTTTGTTCATCATTTGTTGTGGGCAAGCAAGTATTTGCACTTGTGGTAGAAATGTGCCTGATCAAGCAATTGTTATGGTGCAAAATTTGGGTTCTCCTTTGTGTCATAGGTTCTTGTCTCTTGGTACAACAAGACTGCTTGAAGCAGTGATGCAGAGTGGCTTTTATAGATGTTTTTTTTTCTGAAAAGATAGATGTTTTTTTTTGTATTGCAGAATCATATACAATGAGGAGATGTGGGCGCAGCTACATTATTGTGAACAGGTTTTGTCGTGATTCTGACATCCTTAAATTAGATTCCTGTTGCAGTGTTTGAGTCAGTAGTCTCATCTTTTTCATGTTTGTTTCATAGTTCAAATGGTAAACAACCAAAGGAGCCAAGGGGAACTTTACTTGGTATGATTGTTGGAATCATTTTTGGCTTCCTGATTGGAGCTTCATCTCCTTGGCTGTCATTAACCAAGGTAAGAACATGTTTCACCTCTCTCGTTAATCGAGATTCTGTGCTGAGATGAATTACTGTAATACTGGTTCTCATATCCAACTTTGCAGCTTAATATTAATGGAAGTCTCGATGTGGGTTCCAATGAGAATATCGACCTTACAGCAAATCAGAATGTCATGGATCCTCCAAAGGTTCATCTGTTCTTGCTAGTTTGAAGAAATTTTCTGTAAAAGGAACAAACTTTAATTCGTATTGTACTATTGTTGTGCTGCCCTTTATCAGATTTGGGATTCATCGAACCCCAGAGGGGCAGAAAGATTACCCCGAGAAATCGTTGTTTCTGAGTCAGACTTCTTTCTCCGTCGATTATGGGGTGATCCCAATGAGGCATGTAGCTTTTATTCACTCTCTGCATTGCGGTGCTTCTTGGCTTAGCTTCATAATATCGATTTCTCAGTTCTGGTTTAGTGGATTCTTGAATTATCATTAACAGGTTATTTGTTCTGCTTTAGTGGATTCTTGATTGAGATAATCTTGTCTGGTTTTTATTCTGCAGGACCTAACTAGTCGACCCAAGTATTTGGTAGCATTCACGGTTGGTTATAACCAGAAAGACAACATTGATGCTGCTGTCAAAAAGGTGGTGTCTTTTATTCGTTTCTCTGCAACTCCATGTCCTGGTATTTGATCTCTCTGACAGTGTATCTTTCTCCTTTTCAGTTTTCGGACAATTTTACAATTCTTCTGTTTCACTATGATGGTCGAACGACTGAATGGGATGAGTTCGAGTGGTCCAAGCGGGCTATCCATGTGAGTGTTGCTAAACAGACAAAATGGTAAGAAGTTACAGAACAAGTGAGACTATTTATTTCTTGCTGCAATTACTTATTTAAACCACCGCAATAAATCGAACTTTGCAAATTTCTGTAAGGTGGTATGCGAAAAGGTTTCTGCATCCCGACATTGTGGCTGCATATGAATATATATTTATCTGGGATGAAGACCTGGGACTCGAGAATTTTAATGCAGAGGAGTAAGTATTGTATTTGATTATCAGATTCTTAACCTGTGACCATTTTGAACCAGTGTTTAAGATGGCTTGCTTTTGTTTGTCCATCCAATTCAGATATATTAAGCTCGTGAAGAAACACGGATTGGAAATTTCGCAGCCAGCTCTGGAAGTGAACGGGTCTTGGATATCGTGGGAATTGACTAAGAGACAAAGTGATCGCGAAGTTCACAAGTTAGAACATATGAATACATCAAACAAATAATCGTTTAGCTGTTCCCGGGCTTGCTTTAACTAGAGTTGGATATCTTTTGAGGATTCTCGATTTTTATCTCTTCTTGCACCAGGGAAGTAGTGATAGAGAAGCCGGACTCGTGTACTGATCCTCATTTGCCACCGTGTGCAGCGTATGAATAACACTGTGATTTACTTTTACTGGTGTTAAATGATGTGTACATATGGAGGGCAATCTTTAATAATGCCTGTGTTGTGATTACAGATTCGTGGAGGTCATGGTTCCTGTCTTCTCCCGGGATGCATGGCGCTGCGTGTGGCGTATGCTTCAGGTGAACTTAGAACCCGAAACACGAAACAACAGAATCACTTAGCAAAACTCCTGCTGTTTCTGACTTAAATGGCCATTTTGGTTTCTGCAGAATGATCTGGTTCATGGTTGGGGTTTGGATTTAAAATTTCAGAGATGTGTTGAGGTTAGTTTCTTCCCTTCTAGTCATTTTGTACTTTTTCTGGCACACGAATAGCACTCGTGTTGGGCAGAGGCTGGTGAAGGGTCTTCCAGCAATTGGTGGCTAAAGGGATTGTCAGGCAGAGGTCGCAGTGAAGGCCCCTGCCCTCGAAAATGAGGCGGTATATATATAAGGAAATAAAGTTGCGCTTCCACTAAGGAACAGTGGTAAACGCTTGATCCTAACAACTTGTCGTCCTCTGCAGCCTGCACATGAGAAGATTGGAGTGGTCGATGCTCAACCGGTCCTTCATAAAAGGATACCTACACTCAAGGATGATGAGATAAATGTAATTGGTTTATCAAAGCACAATGCAGCAATCATATATATCTTTGCATATTCACCAGGTTGTTTAACTTTGGCATCCTTTCTGTAGGGAACACCAAAGAATGGAGTGCCTCTCCAGGAAAGTAATGATGCCATATCATTACAGAGAAACGAGGTTAGTTAACGTTTCTCTTAACCTTTTAGCGTTGATTTGACTCATGTGCATTACGATAGATTCTTTCTACGCACTTGCAGGTTCACAAAAGGGGTTTTCTAGAGTGGGGAATGTTTGAGAATAGGTTTGCAGATGCAGATGAAGCCTACTATAAGTCAATAGGCAGGGATTCTCCCTTCCAATCTCAAACCTCTTTAGAAAGTAGCATTTAAGCCAGTATTGGATATGCCTATACTTCTGTATTCCTATACATATCAGCTGCAGAATACAATACATTCCTGGAATCAAAATATCTCTTTTTCAGTTTTTCTTGAATGATTATTCAACTGTGCACTGTTACATGTTTGCGCAAATCCGGAATACACTATCCCATGTTTTTCAAAATACTTCGTATACTACTAGTGATGTAGCAAATACGGATATATAGTTCAATTGGTATCAGTCTAATGGCTAGCTTATACTTGGGGTCGGAATCCTCTCATTAGTACATGTGAAAATGTCAAATGTCCATCCTATGCTCTTTGCAAGTGTATTATATAGGAATAGAAGGAGACACATGTCGGTAATTTGACATGATGCATACGCTGTCAACGCACTCGCCCACCAGCACAGTCCTGTCAAGTGTTAGCTCTAGTTAAGACTCGTAAGGATTGAGCTTTCAAACTCGTGCTCTAGTTAAGACTCGTAAGGATTGAGCTTTCAAACGACGAGTTTGATTGGGCAAGTACCAATTGTCAGTTGACCATGCTTACAACGGCAAAACTGGTAAAACAACGAGAGCCGGTCGGATAAAGATATAAAAAAAAAAAAAATAGCCAGTAACAATCAAAAGAAGACGAGAAGGTAATCAGAAATCAAAATAGCAACGTTTCAACTAATACACATTATCTTAGATTTTTTAAAATACTTGTACATCAATATATAAAATACTAATAAAGTATACTATCAACTTTATTTTGAATGTTAAAGTGATTGTACATTAAACATATAAAACACCAAAAATACACGTGATGAACTAGCTGAACTATATCAAGACAACGGATATTGAGATGAGATATGGGATCAAGAATCTTCGTTTGTGTTGCCCTGAAACTGAAGGGCGATGAACCCTGCCATGAGGCAGTATACTACTGGCTTCCCTAAAGCAGAAAGGACACGTGCCTCCTTTTCCTTCAAAACCATGCAAGTTCCAACCCTCTAATTTAACTGTACCTTAAATCAATCAATATCAACTAACACAAACCTTACACGTGTTTCCACGCGTCCACTTTAACCCGGAATGGTTAGCATCCTAAACCCGGGCTAACCCCATTCCCGGTTAAAACTATCCCATCCGTCCCCATATTTATAACTAACCTTTCAAGACTAGAAGAGAGGATTATAGATTTATAGTCGTATCCCAATAATTTAAGAATGGGGTTATCCAATTTCCCCGGCCCCGCCGAAGGAGTGCTGCCGGTGCTAGTTATGAACACCGTCACCTCCGTGGCGGGGATCAAGAACACCGTCAGATCGATTCTGCAAGTGGTGGGGGCCACCGGTTTTTACTCCGCCGCCGCTGCCTCCCAAGAAGACGAAGATCTCCCGGCGGCGGGTCTCGGCGGCGCCGCCAGGCCGCGGAGAGTTTCGATCACCAGGTACGATTCCCTGTGCAGAAACCGGTCGGAAACTAGCGGCGGCACTGCAACGGAGTGCTGCTGCGTGTGCTTGTGTAGATTTGAAGCGAAGGAGAAGGTGAGCGAGCTTTCTTGCAAGCATTTCTTCCACACTCGGTGTTTGGACAAGTGGTTCGACAATCACCACGCCACCTGCCCTCTCTGTCGTTCAATGTTGTGAAGATTTTTAGGGTTTTTGTTTCTTCCCATTTTCGTCGCAATCTTAGCTTGTCGGATATGATAGAGAACCGGAAAAATCCTAGGATATGATAGTTTAGCTGTATAATATATATGTAGTTGTGCTTTGCTCAAAACAGACTGCATGCATCATATCAACCAAATTTACATGTGGTGTGACACGAGTAACACGATTTAATTTAAATCTACTTATATATTTATATAGCATTTTTGTCTATCTAGCTTCTTTAAGCGGTAATGAAAATCTGTAGTTATTATTCAGGTAAACTTTAGACAATAAGTTAGTTCTTATTGAAAGTCGAACTTGTAAATTTTTAGTTATCAAGTCAATACAGTTTAACCAATTTGTTTGGGATCATATTGTCTCTATTTTGAATCTTTTTAAAAGGTTTTGATTGACTAAAATTTCTATGTTATTAGAATCATAACAATTAACGAATACTCTATCTTATGCAATTAATCATACTATAAATAGTAATATTTGATATAGTAATCAGCGCTTAAAATTTCTTAAATTTACCAAGAAAGGTATATATTTCTTCCATGCATCCATTTCAATATGCAAATTAAATAGATTCTAATTCAAGATTCAATATGGAAAAACAAGGTGTAGCTGGCCAACATGATTAGGAGATTGAAGGTATAATTTTAAGAGTTCAATTCTTGTATATATTACCATTAATTTGGGTAATAATTGTAAGTTTGTAATATTTATGTTTTTAAAAATTAATTGTTAATTAATTAATTTAAGTTTTAGAATAAAATTTAGATATATATATTTGTAATTTTATAGGTAGAAAGTGCTATTTAGTTGTATAATGATAATAAAAGTTTAAATAATATAAAAGTTGCAAACTTGTTAAAATGACCAAATGCACCAAAAAGGAACAAGTAACAACTAACAAAGGATAAAGTGAAGCAAGTTACAACAATCAATAAATGGTGTTATCGCTTGTACCAACATTATAAGATAGGTGTAACTATTACAACCACAAGAAATCTCAAAAATTGAATCTTTACTTTACATAATATCTTTTTAATTTGTTATGTGTGATTTATAAATTATTACACAAGTACAGGAAATTTAGAACCAGCAAAGTGGATAACATAGTATCAACATAACCAACCCCAACCAAGCAGTATAAATATTTATTTCTCAACGAAAATTTAGAGCAAACAAAGTAGATAATAGGATCAACATAGCCAACCCTAACCAATCAGTATAAAAATTTATTTGTCGATAAATATTGAGAAAATGACCTCGAATTCATCTTAATCAATTTGTGTTAAAGTATAGTGTATAAACTATTAGTAGTGGAATCCTTATATTAAGGCTAGTGGAGCACTAGCATGTATTAGGGCAGGATTTAGGGAGTCTTGTCTCTCCTTCTCTCCTATATATGTGTATCAGTTTATGCAGTGAAGAAAAAACAGAAAACACAGAAATATATTTTAGCTACTGCCCACATTAAGCTTTTCTCCCCATTTTAGTTTCTTAACAATTTGCGTATAGTACAACATGTGAAATATGAAAGAAAGGATTTGGTACGGTATGCGGATTCATATATTTATAATAATGTCTGGTCACGACCATAGATATTTCAATATTCAATCTTGTCCATTACCTAGGAACGAAGCCTCGGGAAGATTCTTGTTTCCTCTTAAACCATCCATTGCTCATCCTACGTGTGATATAACCATTCAAGATTTACATATAAATATATGATATAGGGAAGAACATAAGGGAGAGAGGATTAAAATAGTCTTTGAACGAGAAAGTTTGAAAGTTGATTAGAAATGAGTTTGTAGATGCATGTGATTCGATCACATTAATATATATATAGGTGATGGTGTAAATGTAAACGGGGGTACGGATTTACACCACTTGTGTTTGATTGTGTGTTTTTAGTGTATAGCGTGTGTATACATGAATGTAAGAAGAAAGGGAAAGGAAGCCATGGCTTCCTTCCGAGAAGGGGCGAAAGAATGAATGGATTCAGGATCCCCAGAGGCAAGGGATGAGAGAGTCTCCCCTTTACAACAGGGGTCAGGTCCTTTATATAGGAATAGGACCTGACCCTTCAGGAATATAATATTCCCCAAAGGTCACTTGCCCCTTAATAATTTCTAAGGACACTCGACCTTTTAGGGGTACAATAATACACGGACTATACACATTGTATTTCTACAGTAGTCCCTGAGGGTATTTACCCATCACAAGTCCCCCACTTCTTGAATCTGCGAAAGTCGTCAGGTTCGAGAAGTAAAATGTGCTCCGGGCGACCAACTTGTTATAAGCAAAGTCTCCCCGATCTGAATGCCTTAATAGTCTGTGATGAACCCCTCAAGTCTGAGTTGAGCATGAGAGGCGTGATTTACGCTGGTTGTCTCGTTAAAAACCTTAGACTAAGAAAAACCCTATGGGAAAAAACCTAGCTAAGGGAAAAAGAGTACAACCGACGTAATCATTAAAGACTATAAGGGGACTTATAACCTGTCAGCGCCTCAGCGGTATAAATCATCATGAATGTGCACTTATAAGTTATATATAACATAGATGCAGTATATTATAGTGTTACATTTTTTTTTTTTTTTGATGAGAAAAATTCACAACTGTTATTCGAAGGTTTGTACTGAGAAAATCATACATTATGACCCTATAATTAGTTGCCAAGAGTTATATATGAAAGCGAAAGTGCAACTTTATTTCCTTATATATTGCCACCACACTTTCGAGAGGTAAGTACTAGACTTAATTTGGTCCTTTACCGGCCTCCGCACAACAATCCCCTAGCCACCAAGGTAATTTATAATTTTATATCAAGGACCAGAGCCCACATAACATTATGGACCCTGAATTGAAACAACAATGTACAAAATTCATCTCTTAAGGTACAGAATTTCATAACATAAAACACAAAAAATCGCAACACAAGACACATAGCATAGCATTATGGACCTAATTGGATTGAAAAGACAATGTACAGAATCCATACTCGTAAGGTACATAATTTCATAACAAGACACATACACATGTTATATAATTGTTTATTTTGATCAAATTTGATTTAGGTATTATATAATTAGTATTCATAGACAAAAAATTTCTCAACACAAGACACAAAAATTCATAATAACATAAGACACAATTATTAAATTGATTTAGGTACAAAATTCATACCATGAACTAGGGTTCGTAGTGCAGTGTTACCCCTGGTCCGTCCATGGTATAAGGATTGAGCCACCAATTGTTGAACTGAGCCCTTTACCACCTCTGCCCAACAATAACAAAACACTACGAGATAAACTAGGTTACCAATAGCTAACCAGTTCAAACTAAACAAAGACCATAGCTTACTTCCTCAAAGAGTCGGACTTGTAAAGCTAGTATAATATGTAATTAATTTCATCAAATAACAATACACATAAAAACGAGTGATCTTACAAGCTAGCAAGATTACCAATCAACATATACATATAATGCAAAAATCAAATATTTTCAACACACTACAATTATTCATACAATGCATGATGAACATGCATGCTTATTATCTTAGTACGTAGCTCTTCTCTTAACCAGCTAGCCTAGTACTTTATAAAACTGGATTTCGCACGTTCAAACTTGCTGTGCTCCTTTCTTATGAACTGCTCGGCTTCAGAATCCACATCCTCTTCACCACGACTAGGATGTGGCAAAGGATACTTCTTCATCATCATCCTCGTACCTGCGGCATGTTCTTCTTCCTCCTCATCTTTGGATCTAAAGGCCTCGAAACCGCGAGGCGTGAAGCGAATGCTGGGATATGGAGGAACATCTATGAGCTTGTGTATCGCCTTCCTCTCCGTCACAGTAAGCTCAAAATCATTCGGATATTGATAACGATGGTGGGGATTGTTGTTCATGTCTGATGATGAGGTTTTGTGCTTCATCTTTTTCCCTCTTTTCTAGGTTAAGGAATGTATGTATGTAGTTTGAGATGTTTGAATGTAATGTGGCTTCCTGAAGTGAATATATATAGGTGTAGAGAAGGGGTTAGTTGTCTTAGATTCTACCGGAGTTAACGATAAGATGGAATCTGATTCTTGTTAACTTTTGACGACGCATTGCGTTGGCCTAACAATTGCGAAGAAGTCTTAGGTTATTAGCTTTTTTGTTCGAAGATTTTCACGTAATGTTTTTGAATGTCAAAAGGTACATATATTCGATTTTGTGGCACGTGGGTAATGGGTTTTTTTTGCTGGCAGATGGTTCTATTTTGGTTAGAGTAATAGAGTTTAGTCTTTATTTTGCTTCATTGTCATCGCTCCATATGGGATATGGGATATGGGATATGGTATTTGGTATATGGTATATTGACTCAATCTTGGCGTCTCCGCGTTTGGTCTTAGACGTGGAAGTAACGTTTTTGGTCTTTAGGTATCATATGAAAAACTCACGATTTAGGGTATTTTTGGTTCATAGTTTGTGACATATATCTACAAGAAAGAAAATATCAGACTAAGGGCTAAAGAAATTTCGTATAGGAGTTTTGTAGGCCAGCCCAAATTGGGACTCTTATGCACATGTTTATATTGTATTTGCTAGAGTATAACTAAATAGATGTCCTCTTCACATACAAATATAATGTAAAAGGACAGGAAAAAAATTTGAACTTTAAATTCATTCTCAGGTCACCGTGAGAAGTCAAAGTTTCAAGCACTTTCTCTCACTCCATTTTATCCTCATGATAATCATATCATAATTTAAAATATACATGTTCAACCATGATAACTCATTCAGAATCTATGCCATTTTTCGAATGAGTTTGATAGAGGACAAGCCAAACAATTATCATTGTTGGTCAGTACTTAGGCAATCTGTTACAACTCCCTTAAATTCTCATCCAAACAGAACTATAAAATAGATGCCCTCTTCACGTATAAATACAAGCTAGCTAGTAGAAATGAAATCTAAAAGGATCTAAACTTTTTATCCATAGATATAGAATTCATTCATAGGTAAGTAGGCAACCCACGTGGCCAAGGATTCAAGCATTTTCTCTCACTACTATACATTCAGTCCTCATGATAATCATGATGTAACACAAACATAGATTTATGCCCTGATCTATAGTCTAGGATAATAAACACTTATGGAGTAATGCCTACCAATCAAGGAATGTTACGTTTTAATTTGTACTCTAAAATTATTTTTATTGTCTTTAAATTTATAATATACTCTATTTTTGTGGCTATTAAATTTTATTATTTATTTAATTTTGAATTACAATACATAAATTTATTTAAGGTCAGTGATATACTATATATGTTTGTGATAAAATTATAAATAGTAAGTAATAATATAAGTCAGTAAAAATTACTCAATTTAAAATTTTAATGGCTTTTGTAGACTTTTTAAAATTAAAAATAAATTTATAAAAGTTAATTAAAGTTTATAAATATTTGTGATATAAAAAGATATAAGATTTTTATAAACTTTTGCAAAATTTACAAATGTTTTAAAAGATTTTATGAAAGTTGTTTTTTTTTTAATACAATTGATTCTATTACATTGTAGTAATATCACCTCCACCGATACTCAATCTCATGACCGAGTCACTACATGTCATATAAACACAATGTGCTTGGCATGAAAGTTGTTTAAATATATTAAAATTTATTATTTTAAAAAAGTCATGTTTGTATATATCTCTTAGATATTTTGAGAAAGGATAAAAAGAATGGTTTAAGTTTTGGGGACTCATCCAAAACTGGAAAAGTAGAGGTTTGTTGTTTAATGATTAAAGATTTTATAATCTAAAGTGTATACACAAGTTGTTTTCAATTCTTCTCTCAATTGAAACATGAATTTCATATTAGAATATTATGATTTCAATTCTTGTCAACACCTACAATTGAATCCGTTGCACTTCATGAGCTATTATTCAAAAACATGATTTATCTGAATCCGTTGTACTTCGTGAGCTATTATTCAAAAACATGATTTATCCCAATCGAGGCATTGGTTATAGATTTCCTAAAAATCTAAGTAGTGATTGGGTGAAGGAATATTTGAGGCTATATAATGTGCTGCATCCTGCAACTTGCTCAAAGAATATAGCAAATTAAAGAAGACATTGCCAGACAGATAACTCAAACAAACACCATACAATAATTGAGAATACTTATCATTCACCCTCCAAACATTGACAATAGAACTTGCCAACATTTGCTCAAAGTAGGTGACATCCATGACAACTCAACAAGTTTCAAAATTCAAATTCATGGACCATAAGTCACTAAATAAAGAGAGAAAAGGGATTCACAAGAAAAAGATTGAAATTTTACTAGCCAATTCAATAATAAGATCAAGAAAAGTAATGTCATTAGAGATGATGAGAACCGCAACAACCCAAAGATGATGCTAAAAGAGAAATAACAGAAATACATTAGTAACGACCAAAATTTCGTCACATGAGGAAAGCCCAAGCCGCAAGCTAGAGAAACTAAACGGTATTCTTGGCACAGAATATGGAGTCGCTAAGACTAGTGAGATACAGTAATATGCAAAAGCTATCCGTGAACCTAAAGAGCAGTTCGGCCATGGTAAACTCCCCTACTTGTTCGATTATCATGCTTGATCATGTCAATGCTCTGAGTTATATACACATATTCTTAATTCATCCGAACAATCTTTCAGACTCGTTTCTAAAGAATCATATAACAGTGACAGACGTGACTCACAGTCATCATGGCATGGAGAAGTTTCACGAAGACCAGCAAGCAGGGGCACCTAGGGATCTTTTTAGAAAGAAAAATAAATAAATTATAGTCCACTCACTCGGATCAGCCACTCTCTCTCAAACAGTTCCCGGGCAAGAGAAATTTATAGTTGTCAGCGTTCTCCAAAAGATAGGCCGGAAGATGAACGGCCGAGTAGGAGTGGGGAATCGGTCCCATCTTCCCGATGATTTCCTTGAACGTGTACTCCTCAGGTAGCATATCGAATAAATCAGCCCCTTTGCATATTACTCTTTGGACTCTTTTCGGGTTCAGAAAATGAGAAAATCTCACTCGGTCAAAGTGGCTGTAGGCTTTCATCTTGAATATGAACTCGCTGATGTGGCGGAAGCAAAAGCTGCAATGCCATCCCGCATCGGCCAAGATGTCGTCCGATTGTCGGTAATGTGCATACCTCGTTTTACCGGATTTATATCTATGGACTGAAGCTCTCCAGCTATTATTATCAACGAGGAACTCGAACGAATAGAGGTAGTTCTTCAACCTAAGATGCAGAACTGGCGGGATGTCCTCGCACCACCTCAAGAGATTTATCGTGTGTCTACTCGGTATCTCATCAATATCCGACATTATCAACAAGTCGTCATCTTGAATGCCAGCTTGTTTGAGAAGATAGTCCAACGCCAATCGCTGATAAGCCTCCTCGATGAACGGATTCTCTCCCCTTCGGAATCTCCCCGGAGCTTGCCCATAAGTTAACCGCGATTCAACAAAATCAAAACCCTTCCTATTGATAGCAAAATGCAGGGGCTTCGGCAATCCAGTGAAAGTCGAATTCGATTCAAGCAAAACAAACTCCGTCACATACGGGTGCAACTCCTTCCATCTTATCGTAAGAATCTCCACCTCATTACTGAACAACACCGCATCATAGACACGCCTTGGGAACTCCCGAATTTTCCAGCCATGAAGTTTACAGAGATTCTCCATCGACACATTTTCATGATAATAGTGAGGGATCTCATGAAAGGGCTTCGGTGGCTTTTCCCATAAAGGTCGCAGAAAGTAAGTGATTTTCTGCCCATGAACATAGATACCAAACACACAAGTTGGTACCAGAACAAAAAGAAAGACATAAACTTTAAAGTCCAGCCCTCTCAGAATACATTTTAATCTCGACATGCTTAATGCTCGATTAGAGTCCTGCACATAATAATAACAAAATGCGTTAAATCTCAACCCCAAACAAAGACTATGAATTCAGCATAAGCACATGGAGACCTCGATTAATCACTCTTGGAACTACATACCTACCTCTAGAACCAAAAGGAGGAAACAAATATGCCAATAAAATCTTATATAAAGATGACCGAACAAATCTAATTAGCTTAACACTTTATGCCCTTTCTAAACAACGCATCCATACAGACTGGGAAATGTGGATAGCAATTGACATCTGCCAATTATTGATGGTAGGCATATATCAATACAATACTTCATTGTGAAGCTAAACTGGAAAGTGCTATTGGCTGAAAAGCTACACTTAAAAGGGACAAGATAAAGAGCCAACCTTTGGACTTATACTACTTAGATGTAAAGATAACTAATTCAGCAATTAATTCCCCCCTTAGGTTCTGAGAACAAATTAAATAAAGCAAGATGGTTTTTTGCCTTCAACTGAAAACAACAGAGCTACCAAAAGTGGATTCTTTTAATCAGGCAAGAATGGTTGTGTGGATTCTTTCACCACACAAAAAAAAAAAACAATAATTATATTTTGAACAGGGAACCTAGAAATTCAAATCCAGAACTATAATTTCCACCTTTTACTGCTTCATTTGCTGTCAAAACTCAAAAGTTCACCAACCAAGAAACCAACAGAGCAGATATCAAACAACAAAAGTAACAATCCTCTGCTCATTGCCCAACAAATGCTATACTAAATTCAAAAAAATAAACAAAACCAAACAAAAAGTTATATGCTTTTTAAGTTTTTGGTTCAAGAAACAGACATCACAAAATCCTTAATTAAAAAAAATCAAAACTTTACCTCATAACAGACATCATCCTTCTTCTTGGAGCAGTAGCGAGATCCCCCTTCTGCCATATTGTAAGCTTTCTCCCAAAACTTCGCCACACTCCACATCTTTCTCTCTCCCTCTCTCTCTATACGTAATGTATAGATACTTTTGCGACCCTGGGTTGATTTCACAGATCAAAGCAGAAGGAGGAAAGAATTACAAGGGATCTCAGTTGTAATCAAATGCACAAATCAATCGGCGAAAATGGAGACAGCCCACTTCAAGAAAAGGCACCCAAGACTCATAGAAACCAGTGTTCGCGTGTGAGAGAGAGAGAGAGAGAGAGAGGAAGAAATCAAGCTTCAACGAGGATGAAATTCCAAGCCTTCAAATTTAAACACGGCCCAGAACCAAAAATTATATCAAAAAATCAAAAAAGAAGGAAGGGGAAAACGGTAAAGAAATGAAAAGAGAAAAACGAAGAGAAAAGTTCGCAAAGAATGAAGAGAAAAGAAAAATGACAGATAGATAGAGAGAGAGAGAGAGAGAGAGAGAGAGAGAGAGAGGTGTTGTGTGTTTACAACAACGTTTGCCGGTGATGATTACAAGGAAGCCGTTTCACTCTCCTTCAAGCCCCACTTCTGCAGGCTACAAATATGCTTTTTATAATAATTTGTCCGATTTAATTATTTGTTTTTTGGGGGGAATAATATGCTTTTGTAATTGACGGTTTTGCCCCTGAGATAAAGTGATTTTCTCAATTTTTCAAAAACAACCAACCACATCTATTAATTCAGATCATCCAAACCAACAATATAAAGGAAAGGATGAGGACATATAAGCCACTCCGGTACTCGCAACCTAACATAGAAACGAACTCCCTAGCCAACATATAGGTAACCCAATTTTTAGATCATTTAATAAAAAAGATAAACACATTGAACATCCGACTCTGAGTTTGTGGGGACATTTGAGCATTTCTCTCTCACTTGTGGCCCTTACAATTTTTTTCCCCTCTCCGAATTAAGGATTTCAAGTTTGTAGAAACAAAAAATAAAAATAAAAATAAAAAACAAAACAAAAATTTTACTTTTAAATTTTTGAGAAAAAATACATGTTTATCTCTAAATTATAGAGATTTAACTTTTTTTGTTTCTTAATTATGGCTATGTTTGGAAACCTAGCTGAAATGGTAGCTGAAAGCTGAAAAGCTATAAGCTCGAAGCTGAAATTTGAAGAGTTGTTATGCTTAAAAGTGTTTGGTAAAATTAACTTTTTGATAAGTTGATAAATGTAAAACGACTAAAAAGGACATCTACAAAAAAGTTAAATAATTTTAAATTTAAATAGGTTTGTTTACATATTAAAATATAAAATAATGAAATCAATATAATTTAATAAAATATAAAGTAAAACAAAATGTTTATAATTTATAAAATTAGTTCATACAAAAATTATTGTTCAAACACAAATATCAAATTAAAATTACAACGAAACATATTGAAGAAAAAATGCCAAAAGAGTTTTAATTGGGAGGGATAAATGATGTCATTTATTTAAAATAATAAAGATAAAGATGGAAAAAAATTAAGAAGCTACTAGCTTATTTTTGAAAAGCTACCTGAAGTAGCGTTTCAAAATAAGCTCTTATTTTAAGCAACTAGCTTATTTTGAGAGCATTACCAAACAAAGCTTATAGCTTATTAGTAGCTTAAAATAAGCTATAAGCTCCTAAATAAGCTCTGCCAAACACAGCCTATATACCATGATCACTTCTCGTCCCATAATCATATACGAAGTGGTTATTTTAACCCAACCTTAAGAGCATCTACACTAATGGTCTTTTCACAGTTTTAAAGAAAATTTATGTCATGTTAGAAGATAGAGAGGCAAGTGAGAGAAGATAAAATTACTCCTGCAAATTTGAGTTTTTTTTTATATAGAAAGTGGGACCCACCAACAATAAATGTTAGTTGCCTTCTCTCGCGTGAGAGCCATTGATGCACCCTCGGGGCGTGTTACATGTGCTGCAATTGTATTTTTTTAAATCAATTTTTTTCCTCCCCCTCTCATATTTTCTTTTCTAATTACACTTACAAAAACTTCAAAAAAACCATTAAAAAAATTTCACTATTAAGGATGCTAGAGCATCCCCAATAGGCATAGATTTTGAGGAGTTTTTACAAGTGTGACTAGAAAAGAGAGGGTGAGAGAGAAGGGAAAAAATAAAAGAAAACAACCAAAACAAAATGTGAAAAAAAGAAATTGGAAAAAAAAATTTAAAAGAGAAAATAAAAAACTTCAGTTAAACGCGTTCGACTGGGCGCTAGTTTTGCGCCTCACACGACATTGGCTATCTTTTTTTTTTTTTATCGGTGGGCCCCACTATGGAAACAAAAATCATGTACTTATTATCTAATGAAATACCACCAAAGAACCCCATCTTCAAGTTTTTAGGCATGCAAAAATCACTTACAATTCACTATTTTGGATGCCCTAGTAGATCTCATGAATAAGAAAAATCACTTTGCAATCAATTGACGAAACCTAACAACATATATAATTGAATGATAAAAGTACTACTTTCTCAACAACAATTATAAATTTTGATAAATAAATATTTACATATGATTTATTTTAATCTCAATTAAGTTTTATTAAATCATACTATATTACATATTATGAGTATTTTTCTTATTGGTTTTGGATGTTGCAAGGGTTAAGACTTATGAGTATTTTTCTTATTGGTTTTGGATGTTGCAAGGGTTAAGACTTAAAGGATCGATGAAGTGTTAGTGATGTTTGGTGTCATTTGATTGAGATTTTATTACTATAGCGATAATTATATCTAGATCAATTTAAATAATTATTCATAAACATTTAGCACATTTTACACTCAGATAGACATATTTTTAGACAATTATCCAGATAAAGTTAATATTATCGAACATGTGTTAGCGCATTGTGACATTACCATTACACGAAACACAAGAAGTCCCACTTTGAATATGTTGAAATTAATCATACTATCCAAGTGACGACTACATTTTCTATGATTTTTTTGTATAAATAGTAGTTTAGTGTACTATTTTACGATCTTATTCTCTATCAACTACTTTGTTATTTTTTATGTAGGAAAATATACCCAAACTCCCCGAACACTTTTAAAAAATAATATTATTTTGAAATATTATTACTTCGTACATACTAAAATTAGTACCTTGGGGTTGATAAGTTCATCAATTGCTATTATTTTTGTTTATTTTGTTGAATCTTCATGTACTAAAAAAGAAATTTTTAAAAATAATATAATATGAAAAATTATTCTAATAGGAATAGGAATGTTACTTTGTGTCAAATACACTACTTAGAATCTCAATTGTCTATCACATTCTACAACTTCATTTTGCATAAATGAATTCTGCGTAACTTCAAATCTCTCCAAAACAAGAATCTCTAATTTGGACCACACTTTTGAAATTGCAATTCCTTAGGGCATTTTTATCAGTGAGTTTTTTGCCTAGTTTTTGAAGAAAAAAAAAGTCATTTAATGTGAAAGAGAGAAGGCATGAAAGATTAGAGGGAAAAAAATCAACATCTTCCCAAAATTTGAGTTCATGCATGATTTTTGAAATTTAAAAATATTTTAAGAAAAACTCACCAAAAGTCACGTTTAGCGCACGAACGGCACGCCCAAAGGGCACGTGATAACTATTGCACAGTTATTTTTAAATTTTCCCTCTCTTTTTTTAATTGGCCGAACCCCAAAAAAAAACACTTTTAGTGTTGTTTGTTGTCTGTTGATTGAGATTTTATTACTATAACGCTAATTATATCTAGCCCAATGTAAATAATTATTCGTCAACATTCAGCACAATTCAGACAATCTAATTTTTGGACAATTTAAACAAAGTTAATGTTATCGAACATATCCCGAGGATCGTTAGTTGGTGTCACAAGAAATTTGAGAAGTCACACTTTGACTCTGTTGAAATTAATTATACGTGACAATTACATTTTTATGATTTTTTTGATATAAATAGTAGTTTCTTGTTACTATTTTAGGATTAAAGTTTCTATCAATTAGTCATTACTCTGTATTTTGTATTCATGAAATTACACCCAAACTTCCCAAACTCTTTAAAATAATAATAATAACCTTGTTACCCCTCTTTTAAATATTGAATAATACTAAAATTATTACGTAATACCTTGTTGTTGGTAAGTCCGACGACAATTGCTATTATTTTTGTATATTTTGCTGAATCTTCTTATTTACTAAAAGACTGTGTAATATAAAAATTATCCAAATAGAGTAATAGGAGTAGGAATCTAACTTTGTGTCAAATACTACATTAATAAGAATCACAATTTTTTTATCACATTCTACAACTTCATTTCGAAGATGATGATGATGATAATAATGATAATAATAATAATAATTTTAATAATAATGTACTAGAGGAATATAATATGCAAATATTTTATGGATTTTTTAATAACATGAAAATTTCCAAATTTATAAATGAATTCATTTTAAAATCTGTAAAATTGCCAAATGTCTCCAAAACAAGAATCGCAAATTTAATTTGGACCACACTTTTGAAATTGCAATCCCTTAGGAATTGACCCCAAAAATATCATTCTTTGTCCCAAAACTAAAAATAAAAATAAAAATAATGAAATTTCAATATAAAATATTATTCTTATATTCTTTCTTATGTAATCCAAAAAATATATTCTATTGCTTTTTAATACCTTCTAAATTTCAATCATTGTGAAATTTCATTTCAATTCTCTTTATATATTATCGTTCTGCAATTATAGTGTTTAATTGTTCACATGATTTTATTCTTTTTTTTTTCTTTTAATATTTACGAAGTAAAATTTCATATGAGAGAAAGTTACCAGATGATTGAATAAATTAATTTGGGTGGCCTGAATTAATTAAACCAATAATTAAAGAGATAAATAAATAGGACAATATATTGAGTAGGAAAAACAAAGCTTTGTATTAATGATTTGTGAGAATACATGATATGTAATGCCAAGACAACATAATCCCCCAATAACATGCCAAACGAAAGTATTTATACCAAAAAGCTCCCATGTAATTGCCCCACGCGAAGAGGGTGGGCGGCTAAGGTTTGACCGCGTCACCAGGGCGAGGCCAGGTGTCGAGGTCGAGGGCGAGCCTGGGCGTCAAGGTCGAGCCCGAGCCCGAGCCCGGGCGTCGAGGTCAAGGCTGGGTGCTGGGGTCGACCTCGAGGCCTAGCTTTGGTCTGGCTCCGAGTAGCCTTAAGGTCCCGGGGCTAACTACGGGCTTGGCCCGGGTCACTTTGCTCGCCTTCCCGGGTCTGTTTGTCTCGATTTCACTTCCAATATATCCATCACTAGAATTCAAAGTTAGAGTGAATTGCATCTCATTTCAAACTTCATAATTTTATTCGGTTGGATGGAAGCTTAAAACATCAAGTCTAACATCTCACAATTGAAACATGACATGATTGCTGCAAGTATAAGAAAAGAAAGTTGTGCTTTCTTTTGACGTATTAGTAAACATATATTTGATTTGGGTGGAGGTACCCAACATTTTTCAAAAAAGTAATTTTTTTTTTTTTTGCTTTGTATGATGGAGAAATTAGGGTTATTCTCATTAATTTAATTTTTTCCACTTCAACTATAATAATATATATTCTTCAAACTCATTATAGAAATTAAAGCTCAATCTCTTGATTGTTTTCGTCCGAATTTGATTCAAATTTCTTTTGACCGGAAAATAGGGGAAATGGAATGGTGAGGGAGTTCTTCATGCCAATATGATTCCTTTATAATGTTCGACTAACTCTCTTATGCAGTAAAGTATTGAAGAAATTAAGATATTCTTAAAAATGATTGGAAAGAAAGACATGAAAACTAGGATACTTTGATTCCCATCCATAAGGTTCACTATCAATAACCATATATATTGTCTTTTCTACATGTTATCTTGCTTCTTACATGCACGCGTTGAAAAGAACAGCTTCCTAAGTGCAATTTGCATTGCCAAAATGCTACACAATTTCATTCTTCTTTCCTTACACTTTTGTCTTGCTGCTATATATGTCTCTTTAGTATACTACGAGTATGCAAGTGTTTGAAGAGGGTATTTATTCTGCGTTGTTAGTTATTTAGAAAAAAGTTAGTTATATCTTCGAATAACAAAAGGATTCATATGAACCCTCGAACTCGATCTTATATTACCAAAAAAATTGCAATTAATTAGAACCATTTTACATGTAAATTACATGCTATTGTAGGTTCAATTGATGTGGCTTCCATATGTAATTTTATTTGAATATATTCACGATGCCACATATTGTAGACCGTTTTAATTTTGAAAATACATTTTTTTATTTAAACAAAATTAAAGAAAAATACTATTTGTGTTAAAGTGACTTCCACATGGTATTTATGTATACAAAAAAAAAAAAAAATTAAACGTGGAAGTCACATCAACATAACATGCAATAACAGGTAACTTATAGGTAAAAAGGTTTTAATTGCTCTTTTTTTAAGAGTTCGATGGCTAATATGAAACTTTTTATAATTCGATAGTACAAATGACTTTTATAATAAATAGTTCAAATGTGGCATATCTTGCTCCCTACTATATGACTATGTATTTAAAAAAAAAATAGAATATATGTTTTATTGTTTTAGGAAATCTGTATTGTGGGAAGGTATAATAAATCATTAAATTGCATACTATATATTCATTAATTAAAAAAAAAACAGTCACTTGGTAAAATATCACTGTTCATATAAAATGACATCAACATATGTATACAGATTATTGAGTGAGATAAGATGAGAAGATGCATACACTTACAATCAACTTATCTATCTTGTTTGGCAAATTATAGTTATAGGACTTAAAAAGGATGAAATATTGGTGGTGTTTGGTGTACTTTGATTAAGATTTTATTATAATAGTGCGAGGCAATTATATTTGACTCAATTTAAATAATTATTTATCAACATTTAGCGTAATTTAGATTTAGACGATTCAATTTTTGTACAATTCAAACAAAGTACAGTTAATCTTATCAAACATGCGTTAGCTCTTTGTGCCGTTGTCATCACACAAAATATGAGAAGTCATGTTTGGATTCGGTTGAAGTTTATCATATTATCCGAGTGACAACTACTTTGCCGTTGTCACCACACAAAATAATTTTTTTTATCCGCAGTTAATTGCATTATTTTAATTAAGATAAAATTTTCTACCAATTAGCCGTTAATAGGTTATTATATGTATATGATTTCAAACCTCATAAGTGTACCAAACATTCAATTATTGGTTTTGGATTTTGCGAGTATTGTCCTTGTAAAAGTCAATTTTGTTGATATGTATGATGGAATGAAATTATGGTAATTCTCATTTAATTTCTATCTTGTCAATTATATAATATTTTTTAAACTTGAATTTCAATAGGAAGCTTGATCTTCCGATTTAAATTGCTTTTGACCTGAAAATAAGTGGAATGGTGAAGGGAGTTTTTCATGCCAATATATATAATTACGTTATAACTCTCTTATGCAGTAAAGAATTTAAGAAATTAAAATATATTCTTAGAAAATAGTTGGAAAAGAAAGATATAAAACTATGATACTTTAATTCACTAATAATAATAATATTGTGCTTTTTTTAAAATAAAATTTAAAAAAAAATACTAGTTAGATTGGCGTGACTTCCATGTGGCATCTATGTATACAAAGAAAATTAAACGTGAAAGTCATGTTAACATAACATGCAATAACACGTAAATGATTTTTGCATTTCGATTGTGTAAATGATTTTTGCTAAATAATTTGGGGGGCTTATTTAGCCTCTCTCCTTATTATGTATATGAATAAATAAATAAATAAAGATATGGTTTTTGTTGCCATGAGATTAGGAATCTGTATTGGGTGAAGTTATAATAAATTGTATACCATAAATTCATTATCTTTAGAAAAAAAATCTTGATAAAATATCACCGTTCATATATAATGACATCAACATATGTATACGAATTATTGGGTGAGATAAGATGAAAAGATACATACAATTACAATCAACTTATCTATCATGTTTGACATATTATAATTAGTGTATTTTGGAATGTTCAATGCAAATTTCTGTGTAACTTCCATACACATATCTCCATCATGGTAGTCATTTTTTATGCACAAAAATGAAAATGCTAGTCAATTTTAATGGAAGATTGATAGGGTGGGAAAAGTAAGCAAATGCTTGACTTCAAAGTCGTGCTCACCATTTGTCATCTCACAACTTTAAAAGACATCCACAAAAAATGAACGAATAAAAGATAAAATTATATTATACATATGAAAAATTCTAAAATACGGATGACTCTTATACGTTTATTCACTTAAATTTTACGAATTTCATGATTTCTCTAATTATTTTACATTCCTTTAATTACTAATTACAATACCGTATGTGAATATATATTTATTATGGCAAAAACTTGTGTGAGACCGTCTCACCATGGGACGGGTCGGGTCGGGTCAATATGCAAATGTAACATTTATAGGCACAAATGTCATACTTATATATGCTCAAATGTAATAATAATCAGGAATAAAATTTTTGTTACTTATTAGGATAAATGTAATACTTTTAAGGGAAAATACAATACTTTTTACATTTCGATTTAAAAGTATTACATTTTTTCTCAAAAGTATTATATTTGCCCTTATAAGTGAGAGACACTTGTCAACATTACTTATTATGAAAAATGTATTACTTTTTCTCTTATAAGTAACAAAAATTGTATTTTTGATTAGTGTTATATTTGAGCATATAAGCATGAGATTGAATCCAGTGGGGTAGCTCAAGTGGCAAGTGAGCTCTTTTTGTGGGGAGGAATTTCGGGAGAACCCGGGTTCAATTCCCCCTCGGCCAGCTCCCGTGCCTCCAGGAGTGAACGTGGGTAGACACAAGTGTGACCCATTTCTTATTATTTGTAAAGAATATATAAAATTATTTGTGTTCTTTTTTTTTTTTTGAAACCTATTTGTGTTCTTATTTGTATGGTGGACTTGAAATTTGGATTTTTGACTCACGTCAACGTTATTTTATTTATTTCTTGTACTGACAATAAATTAAGAAGGTAGTTTGTTTAGACCCAACGTTGAAGTGTTGAACAGCTTGCCAACCAACCTTTTCTATTGCATTGCCAAATTCAACATTTACAGAAACAAACCACCCATTAAATATACAAAGAAAACTGTGTAAACTCATAACCAAACATATCTTAAATATGTAATACTTTTTAGTGAACTCGAGAAATTTTCCTATTAGTAAATGGACTTTACATATGTCACATTAATTGATTTTACAAAAACTAACTTTTAAATAATATCATCTTGATTCAACATCAAAATCTTGTACAATTAATAAAAAAATTTGAGATAAAAACAAATTAGTTAGACTTGTTATAATATCTATGAATTAATCGATTTTATCATAAATTAATTATATGAAATGACATTATTACGGAGTAATTTAAAAAAAAAATTAACGTATTATTATTTTAAAAAAATAAAGATCCTCAGAGGTGTCATCTTCAAAGAACAAAAATGACATAACAATAAAAAGAATCCTCCCAACAGCCATTCCTCTCCACAATACTCAAAAGACAAAAAGTCAATATTAACGTTAGTCCACCGAAGGATTTGTGGCCACGAGTAAAAAGCTGAAAGCGAAACCAAACTAAATGGGCCGGAATGAAATCATATCAGGCCTATTTCTGTTGTGGGTTAGTGTTATGGGCCTAAAACAATAAGGCCTATCTAACAGGACTAGTACAAAATTGTGGGCTTTTGTAATCAGAATTCACTCCTACAAAAAGGAACCATCATTGGTCCCTTTTACTCTTTTAGCCTACTTGTTAGGATTATGGGCCTTTTGATCCAATCCAATTAAAATTAAACTACATGTATTTGTTCAAGTTAGCATGGACCAACTATGAACTATCACTGGCCCAATTAAAAAGTTTTAAGTTCTACCTATATATTTGTGAGTCTTTAACTTTAAAAACACATTTTAAGAGATTTTTTTTTTTCAAATTAATGTTAATATAAATCTAAAAATTATATAATAGACAATAATGGTAAGCTTTTAGTAGGAATAGAAATATGTTTACCCGCAAAGCTAGCTCAGTTGATTCGACCGATAATCATCGTTAACCCTAAATTGAATCTCACTACGAAGAACCCAAATCTATTTTGACTTGACCAAAATCAGAAGTGGACCTCACATATATTTATACCACATAATAACGACTTAATTCAATAACCATGGACCCTAATGTTCAATCAGATCAGATATATGTGCTTGGTCGTTTGTTAGTGTGCGTGCATGCATGCCACACACATGCTGCTGTGTGTACATGTGGCAGCTGACATGGCAGGTGCCAGTCCTACAAGCTATATATTCTGATCAGTGGTTCATAAGCAAGTAAAAGTGGCGCACGTGCGACCTCTCACAACAAAATAAATACGATAGATAGGCATATAAGATATGATTTGATCCAATGTTCCCTTACCAACCGGCGCCTTGGCTCCTTCCTTAATCCCAACTAATGTACACACTCACATGTCTTATGTTGTGTTTGTTCTTCTTCTTTTTTTTTTTTTTTTTTTTTTTTTTAATTTCTCCATGGGAAACCCTAATTAAGGTGATGAGGTTGAAGGGAAAATGCATGTTTTAAGACATGTCCTTTCCTGGAGTCTTGTCTGTGCACAGCAAGCTGCAGGGTAGATGTAGAACCGCCAACGCCCAAAGCCACTAATAGCAATGAATGAATGAAGGCTATGGTGACTCCACCTTTTTGGGCACAATTTGGTGCTCATGTGTTCTCTGTTATATTTATCCCATTTGCTAGCTATCTCTCTGTATGTATATGAATTGAAGAGTCATCTATAAAAATTTTTTTTTTTTTTAGTGGTGACGAGAGAAATCTGTATCCACTATCTGAGAGTGTGTACAAGGTAAACCGAACCCACCTTGTGACCCTAGCTGACCTGTTCAAATTAAGAAAGTCAATAGACCGTCAAACTGCTATAATATGAGTCTAGCTAGACGCTATGTCCTTAATTATCATATAAAATTTAGACATATGTTTACTGTGCAAAAGGAGCCTTCTCACTGCCGCTAGTAAGACTCGATCTATGGTCTTTCTTCCCAAATAAACTCCCTATGCAAGCATAATCTATTCTATTTTAATTACCCAAATAGACGTTTAATTAAGTTTAAAAAAAAAAGTTTTGAGTAGTTGGTCCATCGAAATAATTGTGGGGTTAAACTTTAAATGCAAAGAAATTTAATTTGGTGGAAAAATCATTATTTTTACTATTGCCTTTTCTCTTTTTGTCTCTCCTTTAAACAAAAATAAAACACTAATAATCTGTTAATATATATCATCAATGGAATGTAAATTTTCTTTAAAAAAAAAAAAAACAAAAGTGGGCGAAAAAGGTTAGTGTAGGAAGAAAAAGAAAAAGAAAATAAAATAAAAGAGAATGGAATATAATAAAAAATCTCCAAAGTAATAATTAAAGAATGGCCCACATATAAGCCTAGTTGGCCAAGTCCACTATGTAAAGCAAAATGGAGATTTCCATTTTCCATACACGTACTCCATCATCTTCATCTGCAATTATTTGTGTTTCAAGTAATTATTCCTTTCTACTAATTCTTGATTGCATTACAACCTTAGATTTTTTTTTTTGTTTTGGCCGTATAAACCTTAAACTTGTGATGGGTATGCAAGAAGTGCACAATTTTGGTTTTCTTTGGTGCTTAAAACCAATGAATAAACTCTTAATCAAATATTCAAATCATCATTATACGAAGAGACGATTATCATGGTTGAAATTGTATATACTCTTAAGTAATTATATGCATTCCTTCTTTGTCAATCTCAATCAGACATTGATAATAGAAATAAGTAAATCTTTTAATTCAACCCAACGTTTATAAATGTTAAAAAAAATGCAAAGTGAACAATCTCTTATTTTTTTTTCAATTATCCCAAATATTTCTTTGAAACCGGAGTAACATGACATGTCAGGTGGATATCACGGTATCAATGAACATTCTATTAATTAAACTTGTCACATAATATTTTACATGTGTAATTTACAGACTATTCTGTGCTTATAGCTCAATGATCACAAAATCTTATCTGGATGATTGAATCTTAGAACTTTTACAAAATCCACATTGTTGGCTTTAATTTGGCCTTCAAAACTTTGATGACAGACCAAAGTCGGAGATTACTAAATACTATATTCTAACGTTTATCTCATTGTCAATGAAAGACAGAACCTCAGCCGCCTTCATTCTCCTATAAAGAGAATTTGTCATTCTCATCAAATAATCCATCCCCCAATTCTAATGTGAAAACACAAAAGCTTTTGACTGGTAATTCCTTGTGTTCATTCCTCAATTAACTTTCCAAATCAAAAACAAATCAACAGAATAATGATTGAGAACAGGGCGGGTTTGAAACCCAAAAGCCAAGGCCATGCCACTCACACGACACGCAGTATTTAAGTAGGATTTTTCTGGGGTTCCTAAGATGGGATTAGCATAGTTTAGTCTTATCTTAACATAGTACTATTAGGGAATAACTTTATGTTTTAGCTTTAATAAAGATGGTAGGATGTTGTCCCAATTATATTCTAAAACAAGAGTCATCAATATCAGCTCGATCGGTTTGCTAGCTTAGCTTAGCTTCTCTATTTAATTTATTGCTTGGGAATAATGGCTATACTGTACTAGAGTAAAATTACAGTTACTTTATTATTATTATTATTTTTTTTTTGGGTATTAGACTTGCATGGAATATTTCTCACATTTCACTTTGGATATATATCCCGAACATATGTGATGATAAGTGTATAGTATCCTGAGCTTTAACTTCACACTTTTGGAATCTATAATGCACCTTATGGAAATCCCATTGTGGAAAGAGTGGATTTGAATAGGAATTTTAAATTTAATACACGACTTTTAATCGAAATCAAAGTGATAAAATTTACTCGTGGTTGGAATTCATCATAATTTGAAAATTCAGACTTTCCAACGAATACATTGTATGACAGACTCAACTTAGAAGATATTGATAAAAATTGATCTCATGACTATATAGGTACAAAGTCATGTTCAATCTACTTGATCGCCTTTTCTAGCGTGTGGCAACTGGCAAGTGACACATTAAGGAGGGAAGGAAATCTATTTGGAATAAAGATCACATACATAGGTCATTAAATTATACGCGAAACTGCAATTGGAGAATCAAATCCAAAATTACAATATCAAGATTATGCAATTGAACAAAAAATTAAATGACTTATTGTCTAGGTTCTTGCTAACAATGATTAAATAAAATAAGATTTTTTTTAAAAGAGAAAAGAACCCCACCTCCCATCGTTTTTGCCCATATATGAAAGCAAGGGGTGAGTTTTTTTCTTTTTAAAAAATTAATTTATTTAAAATTATTAAAATAAATTTATTATCAAATTAATCTTTTAATTGATTTAATCGCCACATTAGCACGATCGGGACAACATGTCACTTTCAATTTAGTTGTATGATTTTATTAGACTTAATTATAATTTTTTGAGTTGGATGGCTCTCAACAAAACTCAATTGCCATTTTATGTATAGGTCAATGACTTATTTAAGCTTTATTATAATATATTTTAAAAAAATTGTGTGTTTGTCACATCACTCTATTGATTCTTCATATTTGATATACTTGCATTAGTGTTGCTGCTCTTGGAAACTAAATATTTTTTACAATGGATTGCACTACTTGCACACCATCTAATAAGATTTCCTTTTGACTAATTTTTTATTAAATAAACTAAATTATAATTTTAATTCAATAAATACAAAAAAAGTAACGATATACATCACAATTTAATTTATATAAATAATACAAAATTCGGTACAAATATTATCTTCATCACTAATAAAAAGTTAGCACGGCAGAATCTGAGAATTGGAAAATCTAATGTTGTCGATGTACATATGTTTTTTCCTCCAACAACCCGACAAAGCCATTAAATCCTATATTGGACTTTGATTAGCATAATCTATCTCCTTTAAAGTTTAATTAAGAAGGGGCCATTAAGCCCTGATTATGAATAAGATTAGCACGAGGAGAATCTACATGCTGGATGGGGACAAAAGAACATCGGTACTAGATTTTTTTGGGTATAATTTTTTACTTTCGGCCAACCAAAATAGTAAAAGAAAGGATTTTTTTTTTTTTTTTGCGGATAAAAAAGTAAAAACAAAAAGAAGAAGAAGAAGTAGGAGGAGTGTAAAATCATATTGATGTTGTAGTAATTACCAGAATAAAAATGATTATCTATTCACGTCAAACCAACCTAATGATGATAGATTAAATAATGGCAAGCATAATCTAACACGAAAAATGTTCGCAATATTTCCAAGTCCCGACGAGACAAATTTCGTTTGAAATATATATAGTGTGTTTTAATTAATTATTGAAAGTTTTGATAAAATTGTGTTTTGAGTAGTTATTTTTATTTTACGTATGATTTATGAGTGGGGTTTATTAATGATATGATTTTAGTCCAATTTGGGTGGATTTAGATTCTTCCAAATAAGGATATGAATTCTCTATATTTGCATGTTTAGATGGGTGTTAGTGTAAATGTGAACGCTATGGCTCTAACATAAAACAATATGTGAGATTTCAGTTGGCCTATCAAACCAAAAAAAAATGTAATAATAGTATTGAAGGGACCTAGTCGAAGGAGGAAAGTCCAACAAGAGAAGCCCAAAATGAAGGTCAAGGGAGCGATCGAAGACGAGCTTGAGGGCCGACCTTGAGGTCGGTGACATCATGAGCACGACTAGTCGGGCTTGACCATGTCCATGGCCACACATTGGAGGTGCCTGATGAATCACACAGAGATGTTGTTAGGAAGTCTTGTATAAATAGTCGAAGCCTTGTCCGAAAAAGGACACTCCTTATCTCTAACGAAACACACAATTATTACAACACAATTAATAACGAATTTAAACCTTTCTTTACCATGATTCATTTTCAATTTCTATTTCGGGTTAATTAATTCATACCAGCCGTCATAATTTTTTTTTTCATCATAGAATTTTCTATATTATCACGAAACTCTTCTATTTAATTTGATAATCAATTAATCAAAACATACAAAGTAATACATTTACCTATTTGATATGATTTGTAGTACTATTTACTCACCCAAAATATGTACGTTACTGTGATTTTTGGAATCGATCCCAACTTCCCACTAGATGTATGGTAGACTCAACTTTGATATTTTATGGTCAAAAAAGAAATGAAAGCGAATAGGAAATTTGGTGATGCAACACTCATCTAGTCGCTCCATGCGCATCACGCCAACCTTTGATTATAAACAAGAATATCGATGTGATTAGTTAACTTTTATTATTGATTGGATACATGTATGGTACGTATATGTTTTTCTCGAATAATATAATTCATTTGTATTTGTCAAACTTCAATGACTAGACAAACCCACAATCACTATTCAAGAGTGTAAATTGAGTAAGTCCCGCTTTTTTTTAATAACCAGCAAATTACACATAAGAGATAAACCGTTATAGAAATGCCCCATGTGTGACGGGCTCGACTGAAAAAGTGTCGATAAGAATATAACTCATAACTTTTAAGTACGAGATTAGAGTCATATTTCATCCACCCTAATTTTTATGAATTTATATAATAAAAAATAAAGTATTACAACTGTAACGTGAATTGATTTTATGCAGAGTTTTGTGAAATAATGGAGGGGGTGGATTAATTTGGTAATTAGGTTTGAAACTAAATTAAAAAATAATTAATTAAGGAGTTGTCAATCTCCATCTCATCATCATCATCTACCAGCCAACTGCTCCCCTACAGCCACAACTGTGAATTTCAAGTTTTTTAGGCCATTGATTGACTTGAGAGTTGAATCCTTTGCAATTGTCAGAGCCCACAATCATTTCTTGTCTTTAAAATTGTTTCTTTTCCTTTTTATTCTATGAACTATAATATGAAATATCAAATGCCCAAAAGCTCCATATAAGCTCCAAAATTATCTTTAGTTCTGCACAATATGTTGTGTCTTGGTGTCTTGGAAAGTTGTATGCATAATAACCAAATAACAACTGGCCTGTAGAATAATATTTAAAATACTCTAGTAGCTTAGCTAGGTGTCCAAAAGATTGGAAGTACCATCTAGCCATCTAGGAGCTTCTTTGAGAATTTCTTTTTGAAAGTATCATAATTAGTTGCATTATTTGTAAGTGATCTATTCCTCATTGTTTAAAAAGTTATTACTTCATATAATTATATGTTATATTTGAAATTATTCATGGTATATGCAATTAGTAACTGTAATCATCATGTCAAGTAAAAAAAAAAAAAAATTAAAGTGTGTAAGATTTAAATTAAGCAGGTATGAGAAATTAAGATTGCACATATTCTTTGTCAAGACTACCTTTTTTTGTCATACTTAGATTAAAATTTGTGGGTCATCGCTAATTGTCTTCAAGTCTCTCTACAGAGTTTTAGGTTAGAGGATTGTATAGGTGCAACCAAGTCGAGAGTTGTTTGTCATCACTATTCACTAGTGTTTTTATTGCGTAATTTCCTTCCACTTTATCGGAGAAAAATAATATATGGTCTGTAATTAGTGTACGAGGGTTAGGATTAAAAAATAACAAGAATTTTCATGACAGAGAAAAATTAGAGAATTAAATATGGAAAATGATGTTTGTCCTATCGGACAAAAAAAATCAACGCTCAATTTAATGCTCTCCATTTGAGTGGCGAAAGAAATTCATTATAGTACATCTACTAATGTTCATCTATCGTTAACTGCACTCCATTACAGGCAGAAGAAAAATAGCAAATAATTCTGGATAATTACAATCTTAATCTGATCTCCACCAAAATCATGATGGGATATGATTATATTACCAATCCGGCGGGCGTTATCCCATTGTAAAGCTTGGAACCAAAGGCAATACTTATCACTTTGGCACACCAATTCATATAGTGGCATTGTATAAGATTACGTATCACTCATCCCACTCTATATACTAAATATAATTAAAGTAGGTATATCATCTCATGCTCACACACTATTGGGAGCGGTTGAGAGGATCGGTTGAGAGGACTGAGTTTAGTATAGTATCTTATTATCGAAACGTGAACGATATTAATTACTATGTAAGAATAAAAAAAAATATACTCCATATATAGTTGCATACACAGTAGTAGTTATAATAATTAGCATAATGGTAAGTGTTTGACCAGTATTAGTACTCAGAGGGGATGCGACATTAGCTGTTAGCAAGTGTAATGAAATATAGTTATGTATTCAGTACTAGTTATGACTTTTGATTTTATTATATTATAAGCGCTTAATCCTAACACATTGATAGTGAGTATACATTTATTATTTGTATATCTCATGCTCAAACATATATTATTAGACGACGGTTATTATTAGAGCGGAGTCCTATGTTAGATGTTATAAGTATAAGGAAATATATCTGCACCAGTGTTATTACTAGCTATAACTTTTGGTGTATAATGATAAGCTTTTGATATTGAGAAAGGACAATCGGGAGTGAGAAAGCTAAGGCTGGACAACTAGCTTCACGTTCTGTCACAGATGTTCTAATTGGCTAGTTACTAGCTCAAACTTTTGACTTAGTGATAAATTCCAGACCCTATCGAACTTGCCAGGTGTGTGGCTTGGCAAGTTTGGGCATTCATTCCCATTACATTCATGCATGCAGGAGAGGACAGATCGAGTGAATTGAAGGAATGGAGCAGATTAATGCAGTGCATTCAGTGCATGCACCCCACCATATACCCGGCCCCTTTGCCTTCTTCAATTCAGCTTTATTTGCCAAAAAGTTGAGAATGACTTTTGCATGGTTTTTGTTTCATCTGGAAAGCCAGTTTGAGCGGCAGGTAGTGAAGATATAAACATATATATATATATATATATGGATGAGTGAATATTACTGGTCCATATATAACTCTTTTCCAGTAGAACGATAACCACAGCACAACCTTAGCATCATCACAATCACATCTCTCTTTCTCATCTGCTTCTGCCACTAATGCGTACAAAACTTTAAGGCATAAAGTTATACATACATGCATGTTCAAATAAATTCTAAATAATATATATTTATATGTCTATTGTCGGTTACTACTGATTGTTCTATTTCAAACCCACAAGGCAGGCCACAACCAACGAGTTCTGACCTCAAAGTTTCCGTGCTAGCTATTCAGATAAGGCAGACCTTTAACTTGGCTTAGTTCAGTGTCTTTAACTACATTATTTCCATATGCATCTTGCCAATAATGTTTTGGGCAACGATTTGGAGAGACGAGTCTAGCATCCTATTAGTGATAAGCATTTGATCCTGACATAATTAATGACTTATCATTGAATCATCATTTATTGATGAATTTATTTAATTTAAGCAATCAAAAGGCGTCGACTTAAGTGGAACGCGTTTGAGTCATTTAAGTGTAAGTTAGTCAAAATAAATCATTGTATCTTTATAAGGTATATGATTTTCAATAATTCACATTTATATGACAAAAACCATATAAATGTATGTTATATCACCAGAATGCATAGCACATGAATGACACATGCATGGATGTTAATTAATTTGGGTCTCACTTGATCCCTTAGGTATATAGGGCTTGGTCAAGTCTTACATGAATGACACATGCATCCACCTTTTTGTTCATCTCCATCCTATATAGCAATAAATCAGTCCGGTCACTCATATTGTTTACTGTCCACAAGGAATTCCTCACTTTGAAAGGTTCCTCTCACATTATTGTTAGTGAGACTCAATGTCTAATATATTTTCTAAAATTCATTCTTGTGACTAACTGAGTTATCCATAAGAGCAATATTTAAGACTATGAAAACGTGAAATAACGTTACTGTCTAAACAAAATTTGGATGAATTATTTCATCCAAAAAAGAAAGGTGTCATTACATCGAGGGCATTAATTCGATTCCCATTTTCACAAGAAGCGTAGTGTGGGTAGCACCACCACGTACGAGGGGGCCAACCTAGGAAAAATGGGTAACGATAACAGGGCCCACATGTCGGGTGGTAACCCCATTGGGTAACAGGGATGGCGACACCGCACACGGTGGCGGATAGTGGACGGCGACGCAATGCTTACACACCACCACAGCCCTTTATCCCACTTCTTCACCGGATTGCCCTTGGCTTGGGGGGGAAATCCCGAGATTGCCACTGAAAGTTGGTGGAAGATTGAGCCAGCTCATGGCCTTGGCTGGGTCCTCATCCCTGCCGGACATTGATTGGACCAATACAGCTTTAGTTTTGTTGTGTTTTGGACGATATTGATTGAGCCAAGACGAGGGTTGGGTCACACCATTGTTGGCTAGCATGCCACACTTAGGTCCACTCCAATGAAACCCACATTTTTTTGTTTTATAGGAAAATATGTCACCGTAATCTAAGGGTACCTATTACATTTTTTGATGATATAAATCAGCCTAAACAAGTCCTAACTGAAAGACTAATCGGTTGTTGATAGTTGGACTGCACATTTATTTTTATATATTATTTATGCTCAACACGCCCCTCATGTGTGTGGACCATAGTTTTTTTGTTCCTGATACCAAATTGAAGCATGTGCTCCATCTCAACTAAAAGCTTAAGTTAATATTTGGATTGCATATTTATGTTTATATATTATTTATGCTCAACATGAACTCAATGGGTCCTCACTAATCAACTCGTCGTACCTAGGGTAAATTTTGTAACACTTTCCATAAAGACATGCAAATTAATGTGTCACAAGTAATTGGGGCCTTTATGCTTATTAAGTGGTAAATTAAGTTTGTAATGGAAATAACAGTTTTCATTATAAAAAATTATATGATCGTACATATGGTATTTAAGCACAGTCATCTTTCCATGCATTACACAAAATTCTTTGAGCAATATAACAATGGTAATATAATCAATTATGGTTGGAGGTATCCTTAATCCTATCACATCTTCTATAAGGTTAATTAGAATATTTGTATTACATCACATCTATAATACATGTGAATTGGTTGGTTTATGTCTAAATTTAAATATAATTCGATGTAAAAGATTATAGATTTAATGTTCATATTTATTGAACGCCTTAGTAAATAAAATGAAAACTAACTTAAAATCAACACGACTTTGCAAATAAAACCAACTTAATTATAGTTCCATATTTCAAGGGGTTATGCCCATGTGACTTGTGTAAATGTTAATGTTGTAATGAAACGTTGATATTTGCATATAATAATAGCAATGCTATTAGTTCTTCGTAGCGTCTATATACGAGGTAAAATCAATTCAATGTTGTAAGTTGTTGTACTAAAGCATAGAGAATCAAGTCTAGTTAGTATTTTTTTTTTTTTTAATAACAGTCTAGTTAGTATCTTACTATTCAATGAAATTCAATTTACAAACATATCAGTATGTTCGTAGATCCACTGGATTAATCGAGTCTTGTAAGCTAGATTAATCTTATTTAATGGAATGAAAATATCAATGCAATATGAAAAAAAAAAAAAAAAAGTTAGACGCCATTTACTATGGGTTGTTGATTTATGCATCTAAACATTTGTTGAATGGGATTTGACATATATCTATATTAATTATTATATGAATTTAAGATTGGGATATCCAATACATGCATTAAAAAAACAAGAAAATGTTTTTAATTTCAACAAAAAAAAAATCATAATTAATAGGAGATTATGAATAATTGTATTCCATTTTCGTCAGGGGTACATTTTTTGTCAAATGATTATGATCATAGAATAGGTAGTGTGGTCGGAAGATATAATAAATACACTATACAAAAGCATGGTGCGTACACTACAATAATTGCACCTAGTAGACTACCATAATAATTTTTTTATTTGTGAAAAAGCACATAACCGTTATTTGAAGGTGCATCGTATTCAGAGTGAAACTCATCTTGTGATCTTAACCAACAAAATTGTAAAGAGGTAACCAACTTAAATTATCCATAACTGATTGGTTCAAATCTTTCCCACAACTGTTCGACCAACTTGGTTAGGTAACCAACTTAAATTATCCATAACTGATTGGTTCAAATCTTTAACCAACTTAAATTATCCATAACTGATTGGTTCAAATCTTTTCCACAACTGTTCGACCAACTTGGTTAGGGCAATTAAAGCATGTGCTCCATCAGCATCTCAACTAAAAGCCTAAGCTGATAGTTGGACTGCACATATTATATTTATGCTCACACGCCCCCTCAACATGTGCGGTGGATTTCCGAGCGCAACACGTGGAAGTCTCTTTATGTGGTGCATTGCTCTGATATCAAATTAAAGCATGTGCTCCATCCAACTAAAAGCCTAAGCTGATAGTTGGACTGCACATATTATATTTATGCTCACAAGGGCTTATCAAATGATAAATAAATAAATAATTTTGTGAAGTGGAAGCTAAGCTGAGGAAATGATGGCTAGTTTTAAAACTGAAAATCAGAAATAAAAATTAATTAAAAATACATTCTAGAGAATAGGTAATGGTATTTGGCCATGCATTTTATGATTGAAAGTTGGACTGACTATATAGAAGATTCTAGCATGCAACATGTAAGATTTGGAGATGAAAATGTATAGACAACTTTATTTCCATAGACAACATTAACAAAGTGGAATTAGTATCAACATAACATGTTCTACAACTTTTTTGTGTCTAGGTATGTACCTCAAGTGAGTGGCCAATCATCACTTAAATTAGTGGATAGATATAAATTCTTCGACCCGATTTTAAAATTAATTAAATTGAAGTTTCATTTATGTTTTCTTTTAATGGTATTAAGTCCTACTTTATTAATGTATTATATATATTTAGTTTTTTTTTTTGTATAATTAAAGGGATTGGTGACTAAATTGTGGTCTCTTACGTAGAATCACAAACAAATATCACTAAATTACATGTATTAAAATTACAATGAATGTCATATAATATTAATATTTTTATTTTTATTAATGTAGTAATTAATTTTGTATTGTAGAATGTCTTAATTAATCTGAATCTTGTTATATATGTTGGAGCAAAGAGTGGAACTTGTCTTAATAAAAGAAGAAATTAATTAAGGATTTTCCTCAATATATATTATCTTGGTAGGATAAGAAAAACTTAGGAACCACACATATGTATGTACACACAAACATTTTTTATCACTCCCAGGTTTGTTCATCCATCAATAACCGGACCCCACAAATATCAATTACTCTCACCAGCCATGACAAATTGGTTCATCTTTTATCAATTAATTAATCTTTTAATGATGTATATATATATATATATATATATATATATATATATATATATATATATATATATATATATATATATAT